>NC_054704.1:62153477-62453477 GCF_016097555.1 Gigantopelta aegis
CATTTTCATCTCATTACTGGTTGTTATTTTCTGTGTTGAGATGGTATATGTACTTTAAGTGCATCAGCCTTGGTTGACCTCCACCTGGAATCTTTACCCAGCACAACAGTGTAACACTTTGAGTATTGACAAAACAAGGACAGCAAAAACAGTTTGTCCATGCTTTGTGGACCCTCAGAAAATACTTCTGACACCTGGTTGTTGGAAAGTGAACTTCTAATTGGCTAGGCGGCCATGTAATTTACCCTGCAAACAAGATAGTACCGCATACATTGTAGGTAAACTTGTGAACAGTGTTTTCCAAGCAATTCAAATCATAGTGTTGACCAGAGTTTTGGAGGAAGAATACCATCTGTATTTAAAATAACATGATTATTATATTGAAGATAACTGAAAGTTATATTGATATATATTAAACAGTTCACATTTAATATCCAGTATGATTACATGTAGAAGTTAATTTTAAAAATATTTAAATTATTACTTCTTTTTTAAAAATTAAATCATTAAGGTAATTAGTCCTCTAAAACAGTGTTCCATACTCCTGGCTAAAACTTACAATTTCTTGTTTTAAAATATTAATTTCTGACCATTCCATGATCTCTTGGCTGTTTTAATGTGTAACTGTTTGGTGTGCACGAGAATTTTATTAATGTGGTAGTTCACCAGAACACTTCAGCTGTTCCTTATCACTAGTGGTTACTCGTGGATGTAAATCATTCACCTAATGCATGGTCGGTCTAGTGTCGATCTCTGTCGGTTGGCCCATTGAGTTTTTTCTCGTTCCAGCTAATACACCACAGCTAGTATATCAAAGGCCGTGGTATGTGCTGTCCTGTCTCGGGATGGTGCATATGAAAGATCCATTGCTACAAATGGAAAAATATAGTGGGTTTCCTCTCTAAGACTATATATCACACCAAATGTTTGACATCCAGTGATTAATAAATAAGTGTGATGTTGTTAAACAAAACAAACTTTAATTTTAACTTTTATCTCACAAGTGGTTAGTCATCTTACACGGGGTTACTCATCTCACATGGGGTTACTCATCTCACACAGGGTTACTCATCTCACAGGTGGTTACTCATCCCATAGGTGGTTACTCATCTCACAGGTGGTTACTCATCTCACAGGTGGTTACTCATCTCACAAGGGGTTAGTCATCTCACAGGTGGTTACTCATCTCACAAGGGGTTACTCATCTCACAGGTGGTTAGTCATCTCACAGGTGGTTAGTCAACTCACAGGTGGTTACTCATCTCACAAGGAGGTTAGTCATCTCACAGGTGGTTACTCATCTCACAAGTGGTTACTTGTCACCAGATAACATTTGTGGTGCTCCATACAGCTATACACACTCAAATAAATTTGACTTGACTAGATGTGAAATTTTACATTCAAGCAACCAAGCAAAGCTTTAAACAAATATCAAACCAAATGATAATAGGACTGAGTATCTTTAAATGTTCCAAGCAAAAAATGTTAAGAAAAGTGTTTTGTTAAAGATCAGGACAAAAAATGTTGTCAACCTCGGTAATGCATGAACTGCTATTTCCATGACCAAGTAATGTTTTTTATTGGGTGACTTAGGTTTGGTTGGGCCCACTAGGTTCATTTCTGTCACAACCAGCTCTTCATAACTGGTATATCAAAAGCCATGGTATTAACTGTCCTGCTTGTGGAAAAGTGCATATTAAAAATCCCTTGCTGCTAATGGAAAAATGTAGTGGGTTTTCTCTGAAGACTAGGTGTCGGAATGACCTACTGTTTCACATCCGATGATTAAATAGTCGGTGTGTTCTTGTGGTGTCGATAAATAAAACAAAGTAACTTTGATACATCATGATGATGAAAGCGCTACTGGGATACTGGGATGACCTATCACACTTCAAGTGGGTGTATTTAAAAAAAATAGTGATACTAGTAAGGTGTAAAATTTAAACGGAAATTAATTTTAAAAAGATTGATGCTAATTTGTTCAACAGTTTTCTTGCATCTATAATGAGAAGTCGAATACTTATAGGATATTAAATGATCTTACATTTCATATCATCTTTATGTCTTGAGTAAAATAATGTCATGACCTTAAAGCAAGTGACAATGAAAATTATTTTATGAGGGACATAAACATGATACAAAATGGTTGCGAGTTTAATATCTTATTTATTACCCATTAATTGATTTCAGTTTATTTCACTGAATTCATGTGATTAACATTCTTCCCGTCTGTGGGATGGTACATATGAAAGATCCCTTGCTACTAATGGAAAAATGTAGCTGGTTTCCTCTCTAAGACTATATGTGAAAATTACCAAATGTGCTCTAAAAGTGTTATTAAACAAAACAAACTTTTACATTGATTAACATTCTGGTACAGTCGTAGTTGTCCCACTTGACATTGCAGTGGGACGTAAGACTTTGATATGTAACAGCAGTTTAACGGTGTTAGTACCGTTTTACTAATAATTTGACTGTAATTACAAACATTCATGATGCAAAATTAGTAAATAGGCAGGTTTACTGTCTGATACTAGTTTGGTTAAAAAAAATTAAATGATTGTTGAGCAGTGGATTGATAATATGCACTGATTTTTTTTTACTGTTTTTTTTTTGGCACAGCTGATTCTCGGTTGAGCAGGTGTCAATACTAACCTGTATATTTATAAATATGCTGGTGTTGGGTATGCAGTTCTGTGCATAATAAACACCATGCTTTGTTTGCTTTCTCTGTTGGGAGATGCTCAGTCTTGTTTATGTTCGTCTGTGTGGCACACACACATTTACTACTATGATCAGTGTTAGTAACAAACAAAGCATAGTTCTCTTGGATATCAATATGTTTGTTTTGTTTAACAACACCACTAGAGCACATTGATTTATTAATCATCGGCTATTGGATATTAAACATTTGGTAATTTTGACATATATTCTTAGAAAGGAAACCTGTTACATTTTTCCATTAATAGCAAGGAATCTTTTATATGTATCATCCCACAGACAAGATCATGGATATCAATACATTTTTGGGCTGGGTTTTTTGTGTGGGTTTTTTTTTTTTAAACTGAAGCGAAATTGGTAATTTTCAAGATAAATCAGTGTTGTAATTGCTGCAGAAGACTGGTTGGTTCTGTGTTTCACAGTGTGAAGGAAGAAAAAAACAACAACATCCATAAACATCCAACCCACCCCCATATTTCTGTATGTTTGTTAATTTAATGCCATATGCCTTAGAAGTGGGGGTGGGTGTATGGGGTACTGGCTTCAAACTCTGAAGATATTGCATAACCCCATCCCCACCCCACCCCCGCTGAAAAATTGAAGTAATATATTAACTGCCCCTACACTCATTGAGGTTTTGTTATTCCTATTTATTCCAGTTTGTACACAATTAGCTGGAAAAAAAAAAATTTCATATTCATATATAAATACTCTATACAGTACTGCGTAAAACAAATTTGGCTAAAGCATTTTCAATTTGGCTAATAAAAATTCCATTTGGCTAATATTTTGGCTACAGGTATTTTTGATCCAGGGTGAGCCCTGCACACCCTATTAGTGTGTCTCTTATTGTATTGTGCTAAATATTATAACACTTTAACAAAACATGTTCAGCCATGTTTTGCACATTGCATCAATAATTGATCAGAAAAAGCTGGCAGCTTGCAGGGAAGCAAATTATTAGCCAGTAGGCAGATTATTGTTTATCAATAACACCCAGCATCATATGGGCTAAGTTCTGTGTTTAGTGTGGTTATCACTTTCACACAGCTTTTAAAACAGGTACAATTACACAGTTGTCTCTGCAGTAAATACAAACTGACAGAGAATGTTTTTGAAAATAAAGCATCTGGGCAGGTTGAATTAATCAATTTATACTACCGCATTACTCATTCCCAACCTTTTGTAGTGCATGTTGTTTGGTCTGCTGATTACGTATGTTAAGTTATTTGTTATTGATTTTTCTATGCCCGTATCCTATAGCCATACATTTTGTTATCACAGTGGGGTTTTTTTTTAAACACCAAGCCAGGCATATTGAAAATGGTTGTTATGGTTGACTTTTGTAGTAGAGGGTAGACAATTAAATAACGGTGAACCGTGATCAGGTAGCTTAGATCAATATCTAGACAGCAGCAGCATCGCTGTGTCATGTGACCGTAGCTCAACTCAATCTTAATAATTTATTCTGTGCTGGAAGTGTAGGATGTGATGTTCAATGGACATGCTTTGGTTGCTGTGACTTGGTCTGACAGCCCACTCACAATCAACACTTGACACCACACTGGACATGTAACACTGGCACTGATCATGGTAAGGAAATCTGCTTGTGGTACCGGTATACAGGTTTTGATAGTTAGTTTTAATGGTATTGTTCATACGGTGTGTCACTGCATGTAACTTGGTGGTTGCACATGTACGTGTATTTTGGCACACATTCCTTAGTAGTCGTCATCAACTGCGTTATCTTTCACATTGTTCTTGTAATTGCATGTTATACTCTTACAGGATTGGGGTTGTGTTAGATTATGTGGTGAAAACAAAACCAATGTACTTACTAACGGTTCTGTATAGTTTTTGTTGTAAAGCTTCAATAAGAGAGTGATTTTAATCATATATCACAAAAGAAAGCGAGTTTTATGCGGTTGAGAACACACAAGTTGTAATGTGTATGGTCTCTTATGGCAATGAATATAGTATTCTGTCACAAACAAAATGATGTCATTGATTGACGAATTGAGATGTTATCTCTCTTTCACTGTTGTGTGCTTTTATATGTTTTTTTTAAATATTTTTTCATGCAATATAATCATCACCATTTATAATTAAATAATTAAATTTCTGTTACATTCATTACAATTTAACGTCATTCCATTGGTGAAGCTGTAGCAGCATGAGTTTATTCATTTCTCGATGAGCTTAAAAAAAAAAAAAAAAATGTCGGGGTATGTCATATCTGATGACGTCACTTTATATTAGTAATTTGTCTTGATTTGTTACTTGATTAGAACTAAAACAAAATAATTCAAAAAAAAAAAATTAATTTTTAGTGTTATTATTAGTAAGTATATTTAACACTTAATTATAAGGATTGTCTGTTATTTCTTTTACGTTCATCTGGGTATGAACCAAACAAATCATCCACAAACTTATATGTGAATACCCCGATGAACGTAAAATTAATAACAGACAAACCTTAAATAAGGAAATAGAAATGTGATCAGTATTGCCAAGAATACAGAGAAGAAATAATTAGTTAAGGTTGTACACTATCATGTGAAACTGATTAAGCACCACGTTAAACTTTTTTTTTAACAAGGCCAACTCCTTAAGAATCACCAACTTTTTAAAATTTGTTTTATTCTTCATTCGTCCTTTTAAAACTGTTTTGCTTTTTTAGTATAATATCTAAAAATAAATAAAAAGACTAACTGGCCCATTTTTAAAGAAGTGTTCATTAAGGATCACATGCATGTGCAGGAATTTAATCAGTGTGGGGTTTAGACTGGGTTGTGAAGTTTCTAGGAGGTGGGGGTTGAGCTATGCTCCTCTGGAAAATATGTGTAAAAAAAATATTTTGTTTACTTGAGTGGGGACCTGTACAGGATTTATATGTCTCATGATCATTAGCAGTACTTGTGTGTTGTGGAATTGTAAGACGTTAGATATAGGCATTTCTTATAGATATAATATATCGGAGGTAAATTCGGAAAATGTTCCATTTTCACTGTTGAGGAAAACAATGTAAAATATTTTATGGTGATAAAATGAAAGAAGACAGGAGTTGTTACCACAGAATATGGGTAGGTAGAATTAGACTGCTCTAACTGACACCAGAAACATATCTTTTGTCATGGTAATGTCATGGTGATAAAATTGGCCATAAAATCCATCTACCAATCATATAAAGGAAAATGAAATGCTGGAAACAGGCTCTCTATTTGATTATGCATGCTGCATGAGGCACAGCCATGGCTATATTCTCAAGTGGAAGCTTAAAATCAGATTATTACTGTCGCCGATCAATATCCTGTCCTTTGTGCATTACTTGTGGCGATGAATACTGATGGTTTAGAATAAAACCGTTTGACCTGTTGGTAGTGCAGTTACACGCTGTGGTTTTATTATGCAGCTTGTTTTTGCCAGGTAATCTCAAAAACACATAATTAAATTTTCTTTGCGTCTATACACTTTACGGCAATCTGATTGGTCCAGAGGTGCTTTTTTTTCCCCCATTCATATCTCGATGAACCCAAAAACATTAAGCCATTCCTACTATCATCCCAGGCCCTACGCACTACTTGCAACAAGCCGAATTATTCGGGCAATCATATTTGGATATTTTGAAGAAAACTCACGTGAAAGCTACAAGAAATGTATACGATAAATGAATGGAAAATGCTATGGCAGAGTAGACATATGGATTGATACGCATTGATTAAAAAAAAGAAAAAAAAGAAAAAACCTCTTCGCTAATCATGACATGAGACTGTCGTTTGCCAAAGAAATCATGTAGGAAACTTCACGCCTGTAACTTACTTGTAAGCCATGTTCAACAGCTGTTGGCGAAAATTAAACGGTTCCACCGACAGCATAAATGTTAGACACATTCCCTTCATTCACTTTCATAAAATATAAACTAAACACGAATAGGACAATTCCTTCCAATATAGGCCTAACTAAATGATCCGTAAAAATGCACAGCAGCTAGATTCAAGTAATAGTGAATGAACGTTCGCATTCTTATGGGACATAAGTCTCAATGAAGTTTACACAAACAATACTACAGGCATATTTAAAGCTAAACAAAATAAATTCAGTTATGTATTGTTAAAGTATGCATATAAATTTAATTATAAGATTTGACCGCAATTATTTTTTGGTTCATGCAAGTATGAACCGAAAAAACTATCTGCACACTGTATGATCCCGCGTAAAAGTGAATATAATACCTCTAGCCTATAAAATCCAACACAAAATGTTTATTTATTTATTACATGTTTATTTGATGATGCCGATGTTTGTCCTCATGGGCTAAAGTGTTGTACTTGTTTACAATGTACTAGTTCTGTCAGTAGTTGGTTCGAATCCCTGACCTGAACGCATAAAAAGCTTAAATTGCATTGTTTCGCAGGTGTTGATTCTTGAAAAATAATCTACACCTAGAACAATAGTGAGACATAACAGATATGAATTAAAGTATATTTATTGTGTATGATGCCAAAATAATGGTGCCATGATATCGCAATACTCCACAGTACCAGACAATGCCCATCCCACCACACATGTAATTGCACCTGACAACACCCAGTATGGCTAGGATTGGCTCAATACCTCTTGGTAAACTCTTGACGTTGATGTGCTTACTGGTTATAATATTTTATTGATTTCACCACCATATTCCAAATATTATTGTGCCATCCATGCTAGTTTTAATTATTTCAGGTAAGAAAATGATTAAATCTAAATTTCATTTGCTACCAATAATAAACATTTGTAATATTATTGTCATAAACTTTGGATATTTATATATGTTTTTATGACTTATAGAGGTTATTGATTTTATATTGTATCTGAAACAAAACTGTCTGCTCCAATTCATCTGTGTAAAATACAGTTTTTGTTGTTTCATTTTATTTTACTTGTCATTTCTAAATGGGCAGGACAGTTCATACCAGTCATGGGGCAATGGTTGGAACAGAACAAATCCAAAGTCCATCAAGGGAAATGGATTGTGCGACCCATTACACCTCAGTCGAGTGCTCTATTGCTAAGCTACATCCAATCCCATGAGTTGGGAAATAGTTCTGTATACATGGACATACACAGCTGTGTTTAATGTTTCATATAGCAAAATACATTTGTAATGTCATTACCGTAGTATATGTCATATAAACACAATTATATTTCTTACACTGCTAAATAAGGCATGAGTATACAAATGTATATGTAGTTATGTAGATATTGCAGGTACATCATAAATGTATGTCTTTAAAAATTATTTAGTAGTTTTCTTTTCTTTATTACACCAATGAAAATTGTAACATTGTTTATTCTACAGACTACAATTATAACATTGTTTATTCTACAGACTACAATTATTTCAAAAATGAATGTTAACAAGATTGAAAGTGACCTTAATTAATGTATTTTCAGTCTACTGATGGTGAGAGCAAGCTCCCGAAAAGAAAATCTCTTCTACCTGGCATCCAGAAGTCACCAGGCATTTCGAAACCAAATTCAACAAGCCTGACGCAAACAGTGCCAGCAAATGCACCAATCAAAAAGCTGGAAATCGGAGAGAGAGTTTCAATTAGTGGAGTAAAATATGGTACCTTAAAATATTATGGAGAAATTCCATTAGCCAGTGGTATTTGGTGTGGAATTGAGTTGGATGAAGCAGATGGTAAGCATGATGGTGAAGTGGATGGACGACGTTACTTCACCTGCGAACCCCAACATGGTATTTTTGCACCCATTGATAAGGTGGAAGCAGTGCAATTTGTGCAGCTAAGTACAGAAAAAGATTATCCTGTTATTTCAAAGGAGAGCCCTGTTCATCAGCAAGATTCAGGAAAGAAAACTCAGTTTGATGAAGCAAGTATTACCAAGAAAAGATGCTTGCCACAGCTTTCTTCGAGGTCAGCTATTTCGAGTCACTTGCCATCTGCAATTATTTTCAATAAGAATGAGCAGAAGCAGATCCCTACAAAGTTCAGTGCCCCTAAGCATGAGGTGGGAGAGTCTAATATTGACCTTCAACATGGATCTCAGGTTACAAAGATTTCCAGTATTGTGACTAGTGCAATAAAACCTGTCATACAGGCAACACTGCAATCTCAAGATGCTGTCTCGAAATATAAACAAGAGTTTTTAGAACATGCAACAGATTCCAGCTATACTGATGCAAGTAGGCCAGATGCAGTACGAAGAATACCAAAAGCATCTAATCTGCCTGGTGCATCACGTTTACCCAAATATGGTAAAACTGACAGCAGGACTCTGCACAAGGCAGCTACAAGTACATCAGATACAAGCAGCCAGCACAACCAGCCAGCTATGTCACAACCTAGCAGTGATAAAACCTTTAACACAACATTTAATGTTGACAATGATGAATCTAATGGTGGAGACGGTTTTAGTGATGGAGTCAAGCTCCAGCTGAGAGCTGACAGCCGGCAGTACTTAAACCTGACATTTGATGCCGATAATGGCATGCCGTCATTTTACAGTCTACCAGATGTGGTGTCTTCGGCATCACCATCCCCAGAAACAAGGAAGAAGAATGAACAAAATTACATCTTTGACACCTGTGCTAGTGAAACTTCAAGTCTGTTAGATACTGCCATTTTGGACAACACTGATCTTCTAGATAACACAGATGTGAAGCAGTTAGGTGACATGAATTACCGGCCTGTAAAGGAAACCAATACATCTCAGACAGGTAAACTATTGGCATCCTATCCAGGAGAGGTGATAACCTCAACACCTTTGGCACAAGAGAAAATAAATGTGAATTCAGATTCTTGTGACTCTGTTGGACACAGACATGGTTCTGGTGGCCGTGTGCCAATACTTCCAAACCCGGGGATTCGTGAAATGTTTTCTAAATTGCCCGGAGCTGCTATGCAGAATCAAACTCAGATTTGTTCAAATGATGAAGTTGAAAATAATTTGTATGGAGATGATGACAATATTCTAACATCAAAAGAAAACCAAACATTTTATATTGAAGATGATTCTGTGTATAATACCACAGGGAACAGTGCTAATGTTGATATCAGTGTTCCAGTAGATGGATTATTGGTGGATAAAACATTTGTTGTGGAAAAGGGTATTACTGAAATTTCGATGCCATTGGAAGAGATGGAATTATTGGAAAGTCTTGGAAAGGAAGAACTTATTGAAGACTTTCTTGGGGCTATTACTGAAAGTTTTGTTCAGGATTTGGAACAGGTTTTAGACACAAAATGCATGACTGATTCAGGAATTTCGGCCAGATCAATGACGGAATCAGCAATTTCGGACAAACTTTGTGTCAGTTCCACAGGTTTGAGTAAACAAGGCATGGAGACAGTAACTGTTTCAACATCTGAAAATATAAAGTCGATGACTGATTCGGGGATTGCAAAGTCTATGACTGAATCGGGTCTTTTGGAGGCAATGCCGGTGATGCATTCTAAGAAGAAAGCCATGGTAGATTCGGGCATATCCGATGAGTGTATGAGTTCTAGTCAGCAAATTGACTTTGAGGAGCAGAGGCTTGAGTCCGACTTGAAAGCAGGTCATGTGAGGCAGGAGAGACCTGTATCGCTCATTTCCGCCACCAGTGCAGACACAGGTAACATTTTAAACAGTATAACCATGATTATAGGTCATAACTATTACTAGTAGTCCAATATATCTGCCATAGTGAATTTGTCATCCGGTTCAGTTATGATTTAGAACAGTTAGTTGTTATAACCAAGTTGGTCACATTGCGTTTACACAAAATTTAACATACAAACTCACATTTTGCCTTGAGTGAGTGTTCAGTAAATATTCTGCTAGTCCCATCAGCTTTGTTAAACTTTTTCGAATAGTTTTGTTTTGAAGTAAATAAGTGCTGCTGTTATGTTTCGTTCAGATGGTTAACCATAAATGTCCTTACAGACAGAAAGTAAATTGTTTGGACATCACTTTGAACATAACTAAATCAGATCACCTTCTCTCTGTTCAGAAATTTATCATTAGTGGTCTAAAGGATAGTAATGGCAGCTCTTATATTTCACTTTCACAACAAAACTTTTGCAACAAAAATGGATTGATATTCAAGCATTTTCAAAAGTCAATCAAAATTTTGTAATCTGCAGCTAACAGAATACTAACTTAACACTTAAGTCTTCTCGACACAAAATGGTGAGTTAGCATGTTAAATATCATGTACATGCAATGACGTGACCAACTTGGGTTGCAAACTTAATCTGACATCAAATTAGTTTAATGGCATATGTTTTGGACTATGTTAGAAGCTGATCTAAGTTATCACATAATACTTAAAAGGTTAATAGGGCAGCCCATGATTATAAAAAATTTAATTTCTCGCTGTTGGACCTCTATACGAAAACTAATAAATACAATATTTATTTGCATTTTGGTATAATTTCTGAACATCACATATTGGTCAGCATTTGTTAGGCACATTGAGTTAAGAAAGGGAGATACTATGTATTCTGTTGAAGTACAAAATAGATGGCTAATTTGCTGACAGGCTAAACCAGCAGACTGAGCAGTTAGCTCTTTTTAAAAACTTGTTTGGATGATTAATATAACAACTTTAAGGAGGAGGTAATCCTGAATGGTCAGTCCTTGTTATTCCTGCCTAAAACTCATATGTAACTTGCTGGTCCATCTTGTTATGGACAAGACAAGACAAGAATTTTATTCTCTTACACTGAATGCAGTCTGGAAAAAATATCAACAAAACTGATTTACAAAGTGTTTTTTGCAGTGGTACTGGACATTGTATTTGATTATTATTAACCCGGAATACTGACCCTCTCAATGGCAATTTGTAAATATCTACCTAGTTTACACAAAAGTCGCTTTTTAGTTGAAGAGAATAAATGATAAACAGTAATTACACTTGCTCTATTTGTATAATAATTAGGTATATACTCATGTAGATAAAGACGTACAATTAAAAATAAACTGGAATTCATCACCAACATCTGTATTGCATGAGTGACATATTATTCTATTTTGCCTCTCAATATTAAACCATATACAAGTTGAAATTGTTCCCAGTTTGTTTGTCTTGCATGCGATTTGCTTATGACCCTCACTGTGTGGCTAGTATTTTATCTCATTGTTGAGTAAGCAACATGAAGATTGTACATGTGGGGACTTGAAACAGGATAGCCAAGATCAGGTCACAGGTAAAGTAATAGTTGTATTTTGTTTTAACAGTAAAACAATGTAAACTGTGTTATATGTGTTTGTTACATATCATTCATGATTATTCTAAAGATTCCTCAATGAATACATACATGTATGTTTACTAAAAATAAGATTTTAACATTTTGAGGGTCAAGTTTTTAAATTTGTCATTGATATGTATTTGTGCTTGTGCATTATAACTGTAACTTTGTTATATTCCATTCAAAGAGCCACTTTGTTATACTGTTTGCTGTTATAGCAATGCTGGCTGTCCACTGACTTATTAATGCAATGCCAACCAGTGGTTTCTTATTTATAGACATGCATGTACGACACATATCAAACCATTATTGTAATAACCACATGTACGCCGGCCTGTTGGAGGAATAATAAATCAGTCATTGTTCTGTGTATTTGACATGTTGAGTATATGACGGTTTTGTAGTCATTGATAACCTGAAGAAATGTATTTAAGTTAGGACATGTATGTTTCACGTATGAAACAGAAAGGTATGGACAGCCAGGCATTATTATATACACTGAGTGATTCAAGAGTAAATGAATGAATGGATCTTTAACGATACCCCATCTATTAAAATATAGATCGGCTGTTGGGAGTCAAACACAGTAAGTACATCAATGTAAAGTAATTCAAGAGGTGACAGAAAGTGTATTTATTTATTTATTTATTTATTAGTAGACTTTTTTAAGATGATTTGTTAGGTAAGATATATAATTAGGTACATGGGCATCAATCCGGCTTTAAGAGTGGGGGGGGGGGGGGGTTCATGTTTGTGTGTGTGTGTGTGTGTGTGTGATAAAGGAAAAAGATGGGGGGGGGACATTTATATAAATTGTTCCCATGAGTTGAAAAGTGAGGGGGACGCATTCCCCCTGTCCCCCACCGATCGACGCCCATGATTAGGTACACTGGTAAAAGCTAAATATGTTAACATTTGCATATATTACTTTTCAAAGGTATCAGGTAAATTATTACCTGGGGAAAAAACTATTATTAGACTAGATAAGTGAATAAAAGTTTTGATAATTTCATAATCAAAATATATGTCCCTGAAAGGTCAAATTAATATCATGGATGTTTTATTGTGCTATATACCTTAAAGTGCATTGAAAATCTGCTAGTGTGTGTGTGTGTGTGTGTGTGTGTGTGTGTGTGTGTGTGTGTGTGTGTGTGTGTGTGTGTGTGTGTGTGTGTGTGTGTGTGTGTGTGTGTGTGTGTGTGCACGTGCGAGCATGCGCGTGTGCGTAAAATTGGTATTAATTATGAGGTGGTCCTAAAATTGAATTCCAGTGTTTGTTACTAAAATGAATGTGACAAAAACACAATTTACATATGACGTGTAGTTGGTGAAAATTCGGCTAAATAAAATATACTGACATTGAAGAGAAACTTGAAATTGTATTATAGAAAACCAACAAATGGTATGGTGTGATATGACAATATCATAAAGTTTAACATTTGAACATATGACAATATCATAAAGTTTAACATTTGAACGTCACATTGCATTTCGTGATACATGCAAATTGTTTACAAGTAAGGTTTATTTTTCATTTCAACTTATTTTTGTGCTTATATCCAATTAAGGTTCAAGCACGCTGTCCTGGTCTGTCTGTTCAGAACACTGGATTAGTTATTAATGGTTAGTGAGAGAGAAGAGATTATAGTGCTCTTACAATTACCTATTGAGTTGTTAAAACTCGCTCTGGATGAGAGCCAGAACCAGGCTGCAAACCCTGTACCTACCAACTTTATGTCCAATGACTTAACCATGACACCACCAAGTCTGGGGGTTTCTAAACCGTATATACTGTTTGGTATCGGTATCTTGTCGATACTGATTTACCGTACTAACCAAATCTCAAAATACTGAAATTTCTATATTGAAAAATGTTTTTTTGCCATTTAGTAAAGCACTAACAATATATCTGACAAATGCAAAATGGCTAAAAAGAAAAGCAGATGGATATGTTCTTCTTCAGAATGGACAGACAAACACGTACATGTATGCACTTTGTGTCAACGGAAAGTATATAAAATTAGCGGGTGAGCCTTATCTCGGGTATGTTTTTAAAGCTGGATATACCGAAAATACCAATTGATCACAGTATCGGTATTGTGTCAATACCGAATACCATACCAATAGCAGGGTAAATCACCCCAAAAATACTGTTACCGATACTGAACCTGAAATTTCAATGCCACCCAGTTCTATTTTTGATTAGTAGCAATATTGATCAAATTATTCAAATTTTATGTATGCAAAGTTTCTTTTGGACATGATAATAAATAAAGTTAGTTAAATTTGTGTTTTTATCTGTGAGTTTGTCAACATTGTCTGAAATTTGTAATTTGTGCATTACTAGATAGAGACCAGGAATAGAAACTAATGTTCACCGTCTCGTGGAAGTTGTTGTGGACAAGTACAATTTAAATAATGCTGAAGTTGTTGGAGACAAGTACAATTTAAATAATGCTGAAGTTGTTGGGGACAAGTACAATACAATTTAAATAATGCTGAAATTGTTGGGGACAAGTACAATTTAAATAATGCTGAAATTGTTGGGAACAAGTACAATTTAAATAATGCTGAAGTTGTTAGGGACAAGTACAATTTAAATAAGGTTGGAAGTTGTTAGGGACAAGTACAATTTAAATAATGCTGAAGTTGTTAGGGACAAGTACAATTTAAATGACAGTGAATTTGGTAGGGACAAGTACAGTTTAAATGACATTGAAGTTGTTAGGGACAAGTACAATTTAAATAATGCTGAACATTGTATTTAAATGACATTGAAATTGTGGACAGGTACAATTTAAATGACATTGAATTTGGTGGGGACAAGTACAGTTTAAATGACATTGAAGTTGTTGGGGAGAAGTACAATTTAAATGGCATTGACATTGTTGGGGACAATTTAAATGATGTTGAAGTTGTTAAGAACAAGTACACCGTTCACCGTCTCGTGGAAGTTGTTGTGGACAAGTACAATTTAAATAATGCTGAAGTTGTTGGAGACAAGTACAATTTAAATAATGCTGAAGTTGTTGGAGACAAGTACAATTTAAATAATGCTGAAGTTGTTGGGGACAAGTACAATACAATTTAAATAATGCTGAAATTGTTGGGGACAAGTACAATTTAAATAATGCTGAAATTGTTGGGAACAAGTACAATTTAAATAATGCTGAAGTTGTTAGGGACAAGTACAATTTAAATGACAGTGAATTTGGTAGGGACAAGTACAGTTTAAATGACATTGAAGTTGTTAGGGACAAGTACAATTTAAATAATGCTGAACATTGTATTTAAATGACATTGAAATTGTGGACAGGTACAATTTAAATGACATTGAATTTGGTGGGGACAAGTACAGTTTAAATGACATTGAAGTTGTTGGGGAGAAGTACAATTTAAATGGCATTGACATTGTTGGGGACAATTTAAATGATGTTGAAGTTGTTAAGAACAAGTACACCGTTCACCGTCTCGTGGAAGTTGTTGTGGACAAGTACAATTTAAATAATGCTGAAGTTGTTGGAGACAAGTACAATTTAAATAATGCTGAAGTTGTTGGGGACAAGTACAATACAATTTAAATAATGCTGAAGTTGTTGGGGACAAGTACAATTTAAATAATGCTGAAATTGTTGGGAACAAGTACAATTTAAATAATGCTGAAGTTGTTAGGGACAAGTACAATTTAAATAAGGTTGGAAGTTGTTAGGGACAAGTACAGTTTAAATAATGCTGAAGTTGTTGGGGACAAGTACAATTTAAATAATGCTGAAGTTGTTGGGGACAAGTACAATTTAAATAATGCTGAAGTTGTGGGGGACAAGTACAATTTAAATAATGCTGAAGTTGTTGGGGACAAGTACAATTTAAATAATGCTGAAGTTGGGGACAAGTACAGTTTAAATGACATTGAAGTTGTTAGGGACAAGTACAATTTAAATAATGCTGACGTTGTTGAGGACAAGTACAATTTAAATGACATTGAAATTGTGGACAGGTAAAATTTAAATGACATTGAATTTGGTGGGGACAAGTACAGTTTAAATGACATTGAAGTTGTTGGGGAGAAGTACAATTTAAATGGCATTGACATTGTTGGGGACAATTTAAATGATGTTGAAGTTGTTAAGAACAAGTACAATTTAAATAATGCTGAAGTTGTTGGGGACAAGTACAATTTAAATGATGTTGGAAGTTGGGAACAAGTACAATTTAAATGATGTTGGAAGTTGGGGACTAGTACAATTTAAATGCTGCTGAAGCTGGGAACAAATACATTTTAAATAATGTTGGAAGTTGTTGGGGACAAGTACAAGTTAAATGACATTGAAGTTGGGACAAGTACAATTTAAATGACACTGACGTTGGGGACAAGTTCAGTTCAGTTTAAATGATGCTGAAGATGGGGGACAAGTACAATTTAAATTATGCTTAAGTTGGGTACAAGTACAATTTTAGTGACACCAGACCCCTGGACCAGTAATTCTGACCAAATGTTTAAGATGCTGACTGTCAAGCTCTTTCGCCATGGAAACCCACTGTTACAATTTATTGCAACAAAATTAATTTGACATAACATATTGTTGAATTGCTGTTTTATTTGGTCTCGATAAATCTGGATGTTTACAATATTCATAATCGGATCTTGTTTTTTTCCTCTGAATCCATTGCCTACTGAAATTGTCATAATGTTTGATTGTTGTAATAACAAGAGACATGTTCAGAAGGCTAAATATTCTTGGTCGACCCATTCTACATTCTGAGCCTAACATTAAATGAATGTAATCAGATACGCATTTCTTGAATTTCTATATTTATATACACTGAAAACAATTGCAATGTTCATAAGAAAAGCAATAAATGTTAGGGTTTGACCACGATAAGTTTTTGTTTTAGAAATATCAACATTGTACTAGTCCCAATTAAACTAATTCTGAAAATATGCAACAGTCGAAAATAAGAAACCCATGAATGCAGTAACAAGCCATTGCCAAATACAACTGATATATTCTCGAATAAGATACCAGTGATAATTGTTAATGGCACCAATTTTAATGCAGTGTTTTATTCAAACGAAATATTGAAAACATCTAACAAGCAAGAATCCATTGTTCGAGAGAATGATATAGGGAGACCTGATCAAATATCGATCGGAGTCTCGAGTTCTGCTGAATCCGGAAAGGTTGCCAGATCTATGGTATTTGTTGTCCTGCATGTGGTTTTAGCTTTTATTTTCTCGGGATGCCTTAACAGTGGGAGGACTAGTGATTTTTCCTGGGGACTAGTAACTTTTCTAGACTACTAATCCCTCAGTAGAAATATTTCTTAATTATCTACCCATGGAGGTTGTGGTGAAAACTGAATCTTGTACACAATTCTGTTTTAATCTTAAAATAAGTTCGTCATGCAATATATTGAGCAATGGAAGTTGGAAAGTTCATTTGAATTTATGAAGACAACAGATGTGACTTAATTGTTGGGAATATATGCATGTTACTGACACCAGTTGGATTTACATTAGTACTAAGGGTTGATTTACTTTTATGTAACACAGTTCCAGACATCCTAGGAGTAGGTCTGTGGTTAATAATCTAGATATAATGCATCTTGTAGAAATCTCCCCAGGGAACATGAGGGTATATTCAGGACAGACATGTCTCTATCTTTGGTAGATATACTCCTGTGTCAAATGGTTAAGCACTTCATGTAACTTACAGAAGTCTGCTCGATTTAGTTTATATTTGACAAATGTTAATAGCTACTATTATTATATCTTTAGCACATTTTCTGTGTTTATTTTGAAGAAAATTAGCTTTTGTTACTTAATTTTTTTATTGATTTGACATAAATTTGTAAAAAATATTAATAATTGTTTTTTAAAATTTCGGATGTTTGTATGAATGTCAATGTTAATTTTGCTTTTGCAGGGTATTTCCCAGACACTGACTCAGAGATTGGCACCTTGACAGCCAATTCCCCATCTGATTGGATGGAAAAACAGAGTGTGGGGTTATCCATTTCAGACAAAAAGAGTGAGTGTTAGCAATAGCACATTAAAGATTCAGGTTTAATGTACATGGCAAACTTATAGTGATGGCTGTCTGACAAAAATAACATCGGGTTAAAGTCGGGTTAAAATTTAGTTAAAGTTCACTTATGAAAATATTTCCACTTCTGCTTTGGCTCTTATGTTTACAGACATCATTCTAGTATATGTTGGGAATATGCAGAATTATATTTAGTTAAGTATGATTAATGTTTTATTAAAATGAGCTTAAAGTTTTATTATTTAATTTTTTCAGTTGCCCATACATGTAACTGTTGAAATTGTTTAATGGATGACTTTCATATTTAGCATTGCTGTTCACCAAATGATAGTGTTTTAAATACACACCCTCAGCCTCAGGAATGTGATTCCAGGGAAGTGGGAAGGTCATTTAGAATTGGTTAAAAAAAAATTAAAAATCACTTTAATTGCATTAATTTTGAATTAATTAAGGGCCGGCTTTCGTTTCATGATAGTGCAATATGACACTAGGGCAAAGTCATTTGGTTAAGTTTCTCTAATTGCCTTTGGTTTTTAAATCCTATAATGGTTAGCTTTCATATTTAGTATTTGTATACTGATGGAAAGAAATAAAGGATCACACAGATAGTAACAAGAAATAATGACTACATCAAAATCAATTCATATTGTCAGAAGTTGACTGGGAACAATATAGGTAGCACATTCAAATGAATTACATTTGGTCTGCAGTTCGATTTGTTCCCTTATTTCTTTCCATCAGTATATATAAGTGTTCCTGCATGATATACCAATGATTGATTATAATCAAAAATTGATCTGTTTGACTATCGATGTGATGATTGATTCTAAAAATCCATAATCAATTATATAGGGGAATAAAGCTAACTGTAATTGTTCCTCCAGTTTAAATAATGGAATTATGTAAATATGTTGTGAGTTGTTGTTTGTTATTAATTATTAAAAAGAAAATTAGCAATTTGTAGGGTCTATACTGGTGAAACCGCTATGGTCCTTATAATTCAAATCTATCTTTTATATATATAATTCTAACTGATTGTGTAATCCAAAAGCTGATTGGTTGGTTCTAATTAATTATAACCATTGATCGATGATGAAATTCAAACTGATTCCCCTCACTAATGTTCATAAGGTGAATAAAGAAAGAAATGTTTTATTTAACGACACACTCGACACATTTTATTTTCGGTTATATGGCATCAGACATATGGTTAAGGACCACACAGATATTGAGAGGAAACCCGCTGTCGCCACTTCATGGACTACTCTTTCCGATTAGCAGCAAGGGATCTTTTATTTGCGCTTCCCACAGGCAGGATAGCACAAACCATGGCCTTTGTTGAACCAGTTATGGATCACGTTTTAAGTTTTCAAGTTAAATATTGTAATTATTTAATATGCTCTAAATGAAATGGGGTTATGACATTAACACAAATGAGTTTGTACCGTTCTTAGACAAACATAACATCATCATCATCTATCATTTGACATCTATGGTAGTGGCTTACAACTGTCTTTGATTTAATGTAAATTTTATCAAAATGATTTTAAACTACATTGCATTGTGGAATGGACTGGTGATGGTAGGAAAGAGTTATGATAGCAATGGTAGGTTTTTATAATGAAAATAGTGCTATGATCAGTGATAGTAGGAAAGAGTATTGCAATAGTAGTTATTTATGATGAAAGTAGTGCTATGATCATTTTGTGGAATGAGGCCCTGGTCTTGAATGTTAAAATGTGGTTTTAGAATTAATTTTAGTCTTAGCACTAATATGTAGCAAGATAATATAGTTTGAATACTGTAAAATAAATGACTGCTAAAACACCTCATGCTCTTTATTCATGCATGCATTAAATAACCAGTGATAATTATGTTTGTGTATATAATACTTGACACTGACAATGTGTTTTAATCAGACAAGGAACTGATGGCGGTGCAGACTGTGGAGCCGGAGACCAGGTCAGACTTCTATAGTGATGCTGGGACACTGCTCAACACAGACTCGGAAACAGACTCGGACGACGCGTAAATAATACACAATTATACACTCAGATCAGATATACATATACACATACACATACACATACACATACACATACACATACACATACACATACACATACACATATACATATACATGATAATAAACTATGATGAACTATGTATGAGTATTATTTGATTATAAACTAAGATAAGACATAATTTATGATTATAAAATATGATCAGCTGTATTTGATTATAAACTAAGATCAGCCATATAATTTATAATTATATAAACTAAGACGAGCTGCTGGTCAACAGAAAAAATACCGATCAGTTTTTTGAAATAGTAAATATATTATATATATAATTTATATATATTTGGTGATATTTCTTGTTTTTATTAAGTTTTGTGCGTGAATAATGAGTATATGATATATGTTAGAAGGAAGTGTTGTTGTTTCAGGGAGGAGGTGGCTGGCGTATGTATTACAGCATCTGACCTCAGTGGGATTGGCCTCCTACAGGATGACTTCGAGTCTGCTGATGCATTCAAAACAATGGTGAGAATGCAAACGAATTGACTCAAATCAAATATTAAAACGCTTTGAAATCAAATTAGTTTTAATATAACTTATGTGAGTATTGCTGCTAAGTTTTTAATCAAATTTAGAGATGTTGGTAATGTGAGTTGTTTTGTTAAAACTGAACTGTAACATTTATCGGCGATCACTTTCTTGTTTCTCTTGGTTTAAACAATATTTATTTCACAAAAGAAATGGATTGGCAAACAGGCCATTGGCCTATATTAATGCCTCTCCTTTCTCTTTGTTGCTGTAAAATTGTATTCCTTATCTCTGTTCCTTTAACAAGACAGGAGACCTACCTCATATGATTTTGATGCATGTACATTTTTTTTTTTTTCAAGGTCATGGACAAATCAGGTTCCAAGGATCAAGAAAAAGATAATTTTTTGAAATCCAGTACTGACCAAAGTGAGACATCTGAAACGGCGTCTGAAACCACTACTCCCTCTGTGTCAAACGGAGATTCTGTCATAGAGAGGGAAGTCATTCCACTTTCTAGTCATAGTGACATTCACTCTAGTCATAGTGATGTTAATTCTAGTCAAAGCGAGATTGCTGGAGAAGTTAGCAAAATTAACAGCTCCAAACCCAGTGAATTGTTGCCAAGTAAACCCAATTTAAATGTTGGGTATGTGGAACTAGTCCATGAGTCCTCAAAAGAAAAACATTCTGAACACAGGAAGTCCAGTGTAAAGAAGAAACCAATGGAAAAAGTGGAGCATAAAAAAATCAATGTAAGTAAAGTGAGATCCTCGCTGGCTGACTACATCAATTCACCCATTCCTGTGAAACACAGTGATGAAAAAGAAAATGAAACAAAGGCCAAGAAAAACATGTTGAACAAGAAATGGGGAGATAATAAAAAAGTGTCAACAGCAAAATCTTTAGAAAAAGTCAATGGAAATGAGTCGGACAAAAAGGAAAACTCTGAAAACAAACATAACAGAATTATAGTGGAAAAGGAGATTCCCAAAATTAAAAAGTCTACTCCAAAAAGCAAATGGGGGAATATTATGTCAAAGATTGAGGCAAACAAGGAGGTGCCATACAAGCCTAAACCAAAAAGCGAAATAAAAAGCAAGCTGGACATTTTTTCTGTATCAAACACGTCAACACCTAACATTGTGAAAAAAGAAAAAGAGTTGAAAAAGCCAAGATCAAAACTAGTGCAGGTTCAAAAGCCTGATTTCAGCAAAGTGAAAAGTAAGCTGAATATTACAGCTCCTCCAAGTGTGAAGAGAGACCAGTCACCAGCAGATGTAAAGAAAACAAGTTCATCAAAAAGCGGCAAGCGGCAATCAAATGGCAATTTGCATGTTGATTTGAGTGAATCATTAAACTCGGCCCAGAGTTCGGCTCGCACCAGTCACACAGATCTCAGTGGAAACGTGTCCGACAGCCAGTCCCTTTCTCCAGGCAGGTCCAAGTCTCACACACCAAGTAAGTCCATTGCAATCACTTAATCTAACTGAAATAAAACTAATAAATAGTGTGTTTCTTTGAAAAGTTAATTCATCCAATAAAAACCAGTTTCATTTCATTTCAACTTATTTTCGTGCTTATATCCAATTAAGGTTCAAGCACGCTGTCCTGGGCACACACCTCAGCTATCTGGGCTGTCTGTCCAGGACAGTAGGTTAATTGTTAGTTGGTTAGTAGTTAGTGAGAGAGAAGAGGGTGTAGTGGCCTTACACCTACCCATTGAGCCCTTAAGAACTCGCTCTGGGTTGGAGTTGGTACCGGGCTGCGAACCTGTACCTACCAGCCTGTAGTCCGATGGCTTAACCACTACGCCACCGAGGCCGGTAACCAGTTTCAGATATGATTTTAGTGTTGCGAGTAAAAACATGACCAAAACCTGTGAAAATATGTATCATGTTGGTGATGATGTTGGTGACTTTCAATTAACACACACCAATCACCTAGTAATTAAAACCCAGGAATGACTGATCATATTATGTCATCTTTACATCTGTATTATTACATGCAGTGCCAACCATTGTCATTTTATTGCACTAACACTGAGTGTACTGCTCTCGAGTCTAGTGGATTGCATCAAAGGCTGCATCTAATACGTGTATATAATGTAATTCGTAATACTCACCTGTCAAAATATCACAATCTTAATTGCAAGACTTTATTATTTGGTGACCCAAATTTTAGTACCCACGAAAATAGTGTTATATTTAAATCTGTTCAAGACTTTATAATTAATAGCAAACGTTTCGATAACTAACCATTCATTATTCCTCCTTCTCCCTTCCCAACTGTGACTAAATAATATCATATCAACTATCTATTTTTATTTTTCCTTTCTTCTCTCTCTCTTCCATTCTTCTCATCTTAGCTAATTTGAATTTATTTAAATTATTATACTATTTCTGTCATCTTGATGTATCAAACTTGTATTTATAAATGTAGGGAGAGGCCTTAATATAGGCTCTTGCGTGTTGGCCAATCCCAAACCGCATTTTGACGGCAATAAATATTGTTTAAACTATCTAATACGTGGCCAAATTTCTGTTTAGTTTGGATTAAGCTAAGTGGAATATTAGGCTATTGATTTTTAGACTGGCCCCCTGCCTTCTCGGTGGTGCTCTTCATTGATTTCATCATCTGCAGCAAATGTTTACTCAGACATCACTCGCAGGTCAAGTGTGTTACCACTGTAGTAATGTTCATGCAGTGTTAGAACTTCATAGCACATCCACCAGTAATGGTGGGCTTCAGTTCATTGCACTGGTAATGTTTACTGTTTTCACTCTTTATAAGGAATCCAGATGCAGAAACAAAATTGTATCCTATATTTATAAATATATTATGTGCATTTCTCATTCGGCAGTTCATTTTGACTTTAGTGTCATGCCAAAGACAGTTGTAGCTTTCATTTACAAATTTGTCCTAGTTCACAAAAGTTAATCCACACCTGTGATGTCACACTATTGTTTTTAGTGTAGATTATTTTTCAAGAGTCAACACCTGTGAAACAGTGCAATTTGAACTTTTTATTCATTCAGGTCTGGGATTCGAACCCACTACTGACAGAATGTATTCATTGTAAACAAGTACAATACTTTAGCGCACGAGGCCAAACATCTGCATCATCAAATAAATATGTTATTTAAGCCTTATAAACCTGATACTAGTGATCATAATATATTCTGGTGGAACACTGCGAAGATTGTTGGAAACTAAATCGGAAACCATATATTACACATTTAGCATGTGCATCACACTTAATGTCAGCCATCCACTGCTGAAGATTTCTTGACCAAATTCCCATTGGGCTATTTCTTATCACAGCCAGTGCACCACTACTGGTATATCAAAGGCTGTGGTTGGGCTATCCTGTCTATGGGATGGTGCATATAAAAGATCCCTTGCTGCTAATCGGAAAGAGTAGCCCATGAAGTGGCGACAGCTGTGTGGTCCTTAACCATATGTTTAACGCCATATAACCTTAATTAAAAAATGTGTTGAGTGTGTCGTTAAATAAAACATTTCCATTTCCATTTCTTGACCAAGTCATTTTAACCAATATTTTATGGAAAAAAACAAAATAATAGAAGTTAATTTAGTAGTCGTGTCATTTGTTTTAATGGACTAAGTTGGCGAATGCACTTGGAAGTGTAGATTCATCATAAATAACTAACTTGCCCATACCGGGCTTGTGAATGGTTTTTCACGAATCTACACCCCCTCATACATTCTACTAGGTTGATTTTTTTGTGCGTTCTGCATTAAAAATCAACCTAATATAATATAATATGTTTTGTTAACATATAACCCTAGAAATACTATGTGTAAGGAATTTCAAAAGAAAAATGAGAAAATGAAAACGGTCTTACAAAGTAAAATTTTAAAAAGAAAACAATAATCGCAGTGTTTGAAAAGATTGTTAACCCAGGTATTTAACTTGCCCTGGTTTAACATCTGGGGATAGTTGTTTTATAACACTGAACAATGGTGAAACTTTTAAGGTAAAAATAAATTTATGAATCACGAATCCAAAAATGTTATACAATGAAACCCTTCAACACCGGACCTCCTCTAAACCAGAATCCCCTCCTAACGTTTTTCACGGTCCTGTGATTTACGCAATTTTTAACACTAAATTGTACCCCTCTAAACCAGAATCCCCTCCTAACCAGATGTTTTCCACGGTCCTGTGATTTCGCAACTTTTAACACTAAATTGTACCCCTCTAAACCAGAATCCCCTCCTAACCAGACGTTTTTCACGGTCCTGTGATTTACACAACTTTTAACACTAAATTGTACCCCTCTAAACCAGAATCCCCTCCGTAACCAGACGTTTTCCACGGTCCTGTGATTTATGCAACTTTTAACACTAAATTGTACCCCTCTAAACCAGAATCCCCTCCTAACCAGATGTTTTCCACGGTCCTGTGATTTACGCAACTTTTAACACTAAATTGTACCCCTCTAAACCAGAATCCCCTCCTAACCAGACGTTTTTCACGGTCCTGTGATTTACGCAACTTTTAACACTAAATTGTACCCCTCTAAACCAGAATCCCCTCCTAACCAGACGTTTTTCACGGTCCTGTGATTTACACAACTTTTAACACTAAATTGTACCCCTCTAAACCAGAATCCCCTCCGTAACCAGACGTTTTCCACGGTCCTGTGATTTACGCAACTTTTAACACTTAATTTGTACCCCTCTAAACCAGAATCCCCTCCTAACCAGACGTTTTCTACGGTCCTGTGATTCACGCAACTTTTAACACTAAATTGTACCCATCTAAACCAGAATCCCCTCCTAACCAGACGTTTTTCACGGTCCTGTGATTTACGCAACTTTTAACACTAAATTGTACCCCTCTAAATTGGAAACCCCTCTAAACTGAACACCGGACAAACATTTCGGTTCCAACGTGTCAACTTAGTGTAAATCTTGCCCCTGAAAACTGGATGATCAAACTGATACCAATCAATGTGGCGCCACGAATTGCTCATAATATCACTCTGTCCGGAGTACCTGTCTGTGAACACGTAATATGTGCATACTTGGGTTCACTGTTATCAATGTAATCACTGTTACACGCCGCTAAGTAGGCAAGGTTGGCAACAAGGCAATAAATAATTAAAAGACCCATCGCCAGCTTTGATATTTAATTAACACATGCGTTGTGTTGTATTTTTGGTCAAGATAGGCTGAGTTTGGGTTTGTGTTAGGTGTTTTTATTAAGTTACGAATGTGATTTAGGTGTATATGTTCCTTCACAAATGTGTCTCATGATTTGCTTCAAAGATAGACAAAAATAACAATGAATTTAATTGACTGTCTTCCTATTGTGTGAATTTGTTGTTGTTTTAAAAATGGTTATTTAGCAAAATAAAGAGTAAACAAAAGTAATGTTGGCTTTTGCATGGTCGAACAGGTGTTAGTAACGTTTTATTTTCATATCGATTTTCAACATGACGGAATGTCCAGCTAAACGTCGCTGTGTTGAACTGTCACTCGATAAACTTAAAATAAAATTAAAAGTTTCGAAAGTATACCTAAACCAACATTAAGATCTTTGAGTGAAAAGTTTGGTATAGGAAAATCAATATTTGGAGACATCATCAAGAAATGAGAGGTTTATAAGGCAGAGTTTGAAAAAAACATTAGCGGAAATAAACAGCGGTTAAAATAATGCATACAAGTTTGATTCAGCAATTGATTGACAATGCCCCATAAATGCAAACAATTTCAACATTTCATTGTTGTTATTATTGTTATTTTTAAACACTTTATCATTTTCCCTATTTCATGGAGAATGGAAGGTAGTTACATAAATGCAGACCCCTTAAAACCGGACACCTCTGATAACCGGACATTTTACTTGGCCCCTGGATGTCCGGTTTAGAAGGGTTTCACTGTACATATATATTCAGTCATTTACCAGAAGTGCCAATAGAGCAGACTATTGTGGAACGCCAACAATGTATGACTTTAAAAACTAGAGAAGGTGATCACCTACGATTTATAAAAGTAAATACATTTTTATACAAATGTTCTAATAGAAAATAAAACAATTTTCCTCTTAATAAACTTTAGTACTAATCCTTTTTTTAGAACAAGAATAAAATGAACGGCAGTTAATTAATTTTGTTTTACCTTTTTGTTTGCACATTAAATTTAGGACATAATTTACATGGACATTTATGCTAAAAGGAATTGGATTGTCTGAATTTATTTTTGCTCAACCAATAAATGGGTTGTGCATGTTTTCAATTCTGATAGGCCTGTAGAACAATGATGTCACATTTTGTGGAAACCATCTGAAGATTGATAATGAAAGCGCTTTTGATTAAATTTCTTTTATTTCTGTATGTTTTCTGTTTTTGCTTACATTTTGGTTTTTAAACAAATATTCCATAAATGTTAAGCCGTATTCACATATTCACTGATCCAACCATGCAGCATATGCATACGGAAATGAGATCGAATAATCAGACGTAGTATTCACAATGTTCCAATATAAGTGCAATACATGTTTGGCAACAGGTCTTTGTAACTGTATTAACTTTCTCAGATGCACATTGATCTTTTGGTGGGAGGTATGCTTTTGTCAGCTTCTTGTGTGTGGTTTGGCATGTGGATATGATTTCAGTCGCTACATGAGGTGATTGAAATAAATCTGGATGCTGTATCCATATGCTTATCTCGTGCTGTGTCCATATATAATATCGGTGTACAAGTGAATATAGCTGTATTAAGCTTAGTTGCAGTGACTATGCAGACCATGCAATTGAATCAATCTGTTACACAAGTTAAATTTTATTTCTTTGCTTTATGCAGTCACATGGTTATAGGTCATTAAATAATAATGGATTAAATATATTGAATACATGTCTGTGGAATTGCTGTCGAGTTTGAACAATAACGTTATGACATTTAGATGTATATCTGGGAAGTTACCCTTGTCTGCAGTTAAAATCTTTGCAGTGGGTTTGACCACAATTTACAAAGATGTAGAGTTTATGAAGATCACACCATTGGATGACAGTATTTTCTTGTTCACCTCCAAGTAAATGTCATGCATGCTTTCCTGGGTCAAACCTCAACTATCCAGGACCTAGATTAATGGTTAGTACTGTAAATCAGGAAATGTTGGTGAGCCAGACATTTTAGCTAATATGGCAAGCATACACAAGATGATAATATTTTATGATGCTGAATTTGAAAAGACATACAACAGACTGTTGAGAGACATTTTGTACTATTGTTTTGTCAGTGATTAACTGAACACACAACAATGGTGACATGCTATTGATTGAAACTAAAGGACAGCAAACAACAATAGTTGATTAGCAGGCACATTACTGCAATTTTCTACTAAATTTATGTTGTCTGTAAGCTGCATGATGACAAAATTATCCAAAATTTTATTTCAGCTGATCTTACAACTTAAGGGTGGGTTTTGTCTTCTGATCTGGCAACTTCGCTAAAGTTTTATGTTGCTAATATGTCACTTATTTGGATTTCACTAAATTTTTACATCACTAATATTTTAGGATTTACAATATTTTGGTGAGTATGAGAGAAGCAAGTGTAGTCGTCTTACATTAAAACATTACTCTGAGGACAGGGATACAAACCAAGTTTGTCGCTCTTAAAGCTCATCAACTTACCACTATTATGTTTAAGAGAAGTCAGTGTTAAAACTCACTCTGGGGACTGGGCCCAAGTACCTGTCAGTCTTAAGTTAATCTAGTAAATAGTTTTTAAAATTATATTAATATTAGTAACAACTAATGAATCTAGTTTTATTTAGGAAATTCTTTGAGTCGAGTTTCAAATCTGAAGTCTGAACATCCATCAAGTGCAGGAAGTTCTCGCAGTGATATTTCTCAGGTATGTGTCTAAGTGTACATAAACATGTCCCTAAAATAACATGATTTTTACATTTTCAACATTAAAATAGGTCTTGAAATTTTGAGGGGTTTTAAACATTATTTAATGAATGCAATACTTATTTTCATTATCTGGATTCTAGCAATAGATTTCATTAAAACAATTATAACAGATTATTGCACAGATACTTATTGTAAACATTGTCTGTTGTTTTATTAGTTACCTTCGTTTATTGATTAGGTGTCGGTGAAAGTCCAGAATGAAAAGAACATTAAAAAGTCTGAGATGCCAAGAGCAGACAAATCAAAGAGGTTTAGTGACGTGAAGAGCTCAATTCCGCCCCCAGGTAAGTGATTTCTAAAAACTCATGTTTGTTTCTCATTTAATCTTATTGATACAACACTAGGAAAAAAAATAGATATAGCTATATTCATTTTACAGGTCTGTTTCTTTCAATCAGTGAAGACTACTTAACCCAATTTGACCATAGTCCCATATTATTGTGAATTTAGAATATTAAGTATTTTCAATCATTTCTTAGTGATATAAAATATTTTTTTAAACTAGAATACATACATGCTGCTATTGGTGTCAGTGTTTGTCACACCATTATGTGTGGTTAAAGTTATGAAAAGCAAAAGATTACTTTTCGGATAAAAACCAAAAATTGTTTATGTTTAATTTAAGTTTTTGCACTTGGTTCTACAATTACTGCGGTAGGTGAACGAAATTCCATAGCAGGCGTATATTTGTTTTTACATAATTACATACATACTTGCATACTAAGGGCCAAATTTACGAAGCCTGTTTTTCTGAAACGCAGGTGTTTAAGCATTGTAAATATATGTAGTTACAGGCATGTAAGATATAAACAGGTTTTGTAAATTCGGTCCTAAATGTACAAGAGACAATTGTCCTATGTGGTACACATGTTTTGTCTTGTGACAATTTTTGCAAACCTAATGAAAAGGAAGATGGATGGTTTGGCTAACATGAAATTCATTGTGCATGTCTTAAATGTTATGATGTATAATGTTTCTGCATGTTATAGCATCAGTTTGTTACCCTAACAGTATTTTGTCTTTCATGTATTAAAACTTAACAATTAGTCTTAATTAACTGGTGAACATTCTAGAGTTTTGTTTTTACTCTTTTATTAGTTTGGTCTGTATCATTTGTATAACAACACTGCTTTTTCTGTCTGCAACATGAAATATTTCCCTCAAACCTAATTTTATTCATAACACCTTGAGCAAAGTTAATAAAAATTAAAATTTTCTGTTACTTTTTTATTTTTATTAAAAAATTACATAGTTTATAGAATCCTATATAAAAAATCCTAAAAGGCCATACCTTCTAAAGAAGTGCAAATAAAGTAAGTTTGTTGAAATGTGAAGCCAGCAGCCTGACAGTAGATAAGATGCTGTTATAAATGGTTTGGTAAAACGGCTTGATGTTTAACTTGTAGTGCCAAGAAAATCCATTTCAAAACCAGCAGAGAAAAAACGTGCAGTGGCAATCAAAATTGATGTTCCTAAGAAAGATGCACAAAAAACATCGAACTCAAAACAGTCGCCGAGTAAGTGAAATGTTAGTGGCCATCCCGTATGTTTGTAGTCCGCTGGCCTCTGCATGGACAAAATGTCTTGACAAACTGAGCTTTCAGCACGCTGATTTTTGTTTTCTGTTTCCTTTTCCCCTCACATTCATTTGTTGTGTAAATACCGCGGTGAATTATTCTGTCGCCTTCCTTCAGTGTGAAAGCTTGTTTTATACCTATAACTATTCATTAGTTTTTCTCAGTTGTGGTTATTTGATGTTTGTTTTCGGGGTTTTGTTCTAGTATTAATATAAACTAGTTTACAATGGTCATGGATATAAATATTATTTTAGAAAAAAATGGAATTAATAATCATACTAAATGAAAAATAAAGAATAACAGTTTTCATTATGAAAGCTTGAGGTGCTTGCATCGCAGGATCAAACCATCTCGGTGGATCCATTCAACTGATTGGATTTTTTCTCATTCCAACCAGTGCTCCACAAGTGGACAAAGGCTGTGGTATGTGCTTTCCTGTCTCAGGGAAAGTGCATATAAAAGATCCCTTGCTGCATTAGGAAAAATGTAGCAGGTTTCCTTGGATGACTACGAGTCAGATTACCAAATGTTTGACATCCAATGAGGGGGCAGAATGTAGCTCAGTGGTACAGTGCGATCGATCTAGGATCGATTCCCGTCGGTGAGCCCATTGGGCTATTTCTCAATCCAGCCAGTGCTCCACAACTGGTGTAACAAAGGTCATGGTATGTACTATTCTGTCTGTGGGATGGTGCCTATAAAAGATTCTTTGCTGCTGATCGAAAAGAGTGGTGACAGCGGGTTTCCTCTCTCAATATATATGTGGTTCTTAACCATATGTCCGACGACATATAACCTTAAATAAAATGTGTTGAATGCCTTGTTAAATAAAACATTTCCTTTCTTCCAATAGCCGATGATTAATTAATCAATGTACTCCAGTGGTGTCGTTAAACAAACCAAAATTTTACTTTTTATGAAAACTATTATTTTTGTTCATTTCCCCTGCAGTTGGACTATCAATTTGTAATTTTTAAAAAGTAAATTTGTACATTATGATTAATGCATGTTACAAAATGTAATGATTATACTTAATTTTTACCTATTGTCATTATCATCTAGAATGCCAACCAGTCATCAGTCCAAAGTTAAGTTTTGTTTTGGGCACAAAGTTTAATTCCCATCTGCTGTGTGCTTCATTTTCATTTCAACTTATTTTCATGATTATATCCAATTGAGGTTCAAGTATGCTGTCCTGGGCACACACCATGGCTATCTGGGTTGTCTGTCCAGGACAGTGGGTTAGTTATTGGTTGTTAGTGGTTAGTAAGAGAAAAGAGGGTGTAGAGGTCTTGTGCCTACCCATTGAGTTGTTAAAACTTGCTCAGGTTGGGAGCTGCGAACTCAGTACATACCTAGCAGCCAAAGCTGTGTGCTAACGTTTCTCTAAATAATATACAGTAGTCAATAACATTGTTAATTATATTTCCTTGTTACCTTCCTCCGAGATGCGAGAATAGAACAGTTTATACATTTCAGTGCACCTGGTGTTGCAGTCGACAATATCATAGTAACTAAAATTATTAGTAAAACAAAATAAACATTGTCCAGAATTAAAATATATGTATTTTACTTAGTAATGAAGTATAATAAAGTGACAGTCAGGTATGTGGAGAAAACGGTTTTGGTTTTGATTCACTTGTTGCTTGCACAGTTTGGCTTAATATACTGCACAACACGACAAACTGTAGGCAGTTTTATAGCTACAAATATAACATTTTTTAAATATGGATCAGAATCTGGAATTGTGGTCGTTGGGGGGGGGTCTAGCAGAGAGCACTGTTCCATGAACTATAAAATTAATGCACACCCTCGGTTAAAAATCAACTATATAACTTGACCTACAACCCACCCTTCAAATGCCTAATCAACGACAGTCACACCCTTGTTTTGACTTCATACACAAGACATGTAGCATTTCTAACAGTAATTGTTTGATATGGTAAATTTGATGAATTCATGACACTTTTTATTTCTTTAATTTTTTTAAAACTTAAACCATATTGTGTCTTAACATTATGAAAAATAAAAACATACTGACGTGTAAACTGCTTTGTCTGCTCTCAGAACTGTTTTTACAGGGGTATAGGTAAGTAGACCAGTTTTTATTTCAATGTGGCAAAGCATTATAATAATGTAACTAATTTTGAATTTGAATGACATCAGTATTACAATGACGTCACTTTGCATCTCCTTACAATAACAATAAACTGGGTGCATGACAATTCCGTTTTAAGAACGCTCGAAAATTCCAATTCCAAATTGCTATTCAAAATGCTTTATTTGAAGATTACTAATGCACTAATTGTGTTTGAATTATGATAAGATATGTTATATTTATTGTCTACGAAGCCAAAACAAGAGTGCGAAAAGTGATTGGCATCTAACTTAAGCCAGGACATAACGTAAAGTAGTGTTTTGTACATGCAAATACATATATATTTTATTTGATCTGAAATAAAATAGTGAGGCTAGCTTTGTGTAAAATATTACTTAAAATGCCCTAAACCTAATTCATAATTCTTTAGAAGTAAGAATATCGTCACCATACCAGTAGAAGTTGATTAACAAAAATGTCATTAAAAGGCATTGCCTCAGGCCAGTATAGTGCCCTTGGACCTATAATAAGGTCATTGTGAAAAGCTCCATTTAATACAATTTAAATACAACAAGAATTTAATTGTAGTGAACACTATTCTGTTTACATGATGTGCAAGCACAGACAATTTCAATATTTAAAAGTTATTTAAGTAAATATTATGTGTGGGATCAATTAATTTGTAGTTGGTTTTTTACAAATAAATGTCGAAATAACAACACATTATTTATCTCAGATTTACTATGTATTCTGTTTAGTAACTTTCAGATAATGTTTATAAACATGTTATGTAGATGCATTTTGCAGCTTGTCAGTTTATTACATAAAATGTATTGTTATTCAAGTAATGATTTAATGTACCTATAGTAAGTCACAGAGTAGTTTATATTTATCACATTAGTACATTTAAAAAAAAAACAATTCATGAAAAATGTTTCATCTTATTTATGCACCAAAGCACATACTTATTTCATTCAAGGCAAAACTGCAAGGGGAGACAAATCTTTCTAACTAATGGACATGGTCATATTCCTCCTTTGATCACAGTTTATTTTAAAAACTTGCAATTGTTTAAGATTTAAAAAAGTGTGTTTGTTTGTTTGTTTGTTTATATATATACAACCTGTATATAACATTTGGTAATTTTGACATATAGTCTTAAAGAGGAAACAGCTATATTTTCCCATGTGTTAAATGGATCCAACAAACCACAGCACATATATCTGAAATAATGTTTGTAAAACCAATGATTATGGAGGACAGCCCTGAAGATTCCCACACAACTTATAACCAACAAGACCGATTGAAAACTGATTTTATTATTTTCTAAACTATAGAAATACATAAAACATGCAAATATACAAAGAAATCTGGTCTGATAAGATCATATGTTTGACCTCTGGTCAGAGGACCTCACATGATGCTATTAGTGAGTCTTCATAGTTAAATGACAACAATTCCCCAGCCATTGTTTATCCCAGCATTAAAACTAAAACACTACAATTCATAATACAAGGTTTTTCCCAATATGACGTCATAATATGGGAATCTTTGATCCATTAACAGTGTGTAAATGGAGCATTTTCGAGCACTGTTCGATATGTGCGAAATAAACATTACAGACATGTGTTGGTCTTCTTTAAAAACCATTGGTTCAAAATGATCTGTTATCGGGTGCATTTTATGGATAACAAAATGATGCGATAAACATACAGTTTCTAGATACATGTGTCACTAGCTAAGTGGCCAGCAGTGGTAGACTTGCAGTAACACTGCCTGAACATTTTAATAGTTTGGTGGAGACTGACAAGTTTCTTTAACTTTTAAAAATTTATTGTGGTTGATATGACCCAGTTCTAGGTATTTGGCAAGTCTGTGATACTATACACCCTTGATGCTATACACCTGTAATGCTATACACTCGAGATGCTATACACCTGTGATGCTATACACTCATGATGATATACACTTGTGATACTATATACCCATGATGCTATACACCTGTGATGCTATATACCTGTGATGCTGTACACCCGTGATGCTATACACCCGTGATGCTGTACACCCGTGATGCTGTACACCCGTGATGCTGTACACCTGTGATGCTATATACCTGTGATGCTATACACTCATGATGATATACACTTGTGATACTATATACCCGTGATGCTATACACCTGTGATGCTATATACCTGTGATGCTATACACTCATGATGATATACACTTGTGATACTATATACCCATGATGCTATACACCTGTGATGCTGTACACCCGTGATGCTATATACCTGTGATGCTGTACACCTGTGATGCTGTACATCCGTGATGCTGTACACCTGTGATGCTGTACACCTGTGATGCTGTACACCTGTGATGCTATATACCTGTGATGCTATACACCCGTGATGCTGTACACCTGTGATGCTATACACCCGTGATGCTGTACACCTGTGATGCTATACACCCGTGATGCTGTACACCTGTGATGCTGTACACCTGTGATGCTATACACTCATGATGATATACACTTGTGATACTATATACCCGTGATGCTATACACCTGTGATGCTATATACCTGTGATGCTATACACTCATGATGATATACACTTGTGATACTATATACCCGTGATGCTATACACCTGTGATGCTATATACCTGTGATGCTATACACTCATGATGATATACACTTGTGATACTATATACCCATGATGCTATACACCTGTGATGCTGTACACCTGTGATGCTATATACCTGTGATGCTGTACACCTGTGATGCTGTACATCCGTGATGCTGTACACCTGTGATGCTGTACACCTGTGATGCTATATACCTGTGATGCTATACACTCATGATGATATACACTTGTGATACTATATACCCATGATGCTATACACCTGTGATGCTGTACACCCGTGATGCTGTACACCTGTGATGCTGTACACCCGTGATGCTGTACACCTGTGATACTATATACCCGTGATGCTGTACACCTGTGATGCTGTACACCTGTGATGCTATATACCTGTGATGCTATACACTCATGATGATATACACTTGTGATACTATATACCCATGATGCTATACACCTGTGATGCTGTACACCCGTGATGCTGTACACCTGTGATGCTGTACACCCGTGATGCTGTACACCTGTGATACTATATACCCGTGATGCTGTACACCTGTGATGCTGTACACCTGTGATGCTATATACCTGTGATGCTATACACTCATGATGATATACACTTGTGATACTATATACCCATGATGCTATACACCTGTGATGCTGTACACCCGTGATGCTATATACCTGTGATGCTGTACACCTGTGATGCTGTACACCCGTGATGCTGTACACCTGTGATGCTGTACACCTGTGATGCTATATACCTGTGATGCTATACACTCATGATGATATACACTTGTGATACTATATACCCATGATGCTATACACCTGTGATGCTGTACACCTGTGATGCTGTACACCCGTGATGCTGTACACCTGTGATGCTGTACACCTGTGATGCTGTACACCTGTGATGCTATATACCTGTGATGCTATACACTCATGATGATATACACTTGTGATACTATATACCCATGATGCTATACACCTGTGATGCTGTACACCCGTGATGCTATATACCTGTGATGCTGTACACCTGTGATGCTGTACACCCGTGATGCTGTACACCTGTGATGCTGTACACCTGTGATGCTATATACCTGTGATGCTATACACTCATGATGATATACACTTGTGATACTATATACCCGTGATGCTATACACCTGTGATGCTGTACACCTGTGATGCTATATACCTGTGATGCTACTAGAACTCCATAGTCATTGCATTTCAAAATCTTCTTGCTGACGTCTTTTTCTTCATGTTTCTTCTTTTTCGAAACCTGTAGAAAAGCAACAAGTCATGAGTATTAATGTTTTATTTGGATTACATACAATATTGCTGTGTGAGATTAAACTCTACAAACAAATGATGTGTTGAGAAAAGTTGCCAATATTATCATTAATAATCTACCTCAAAACAGTTTTGTAATTACCTTCTTTATGTTTTTTTCTTTGTGTAAAATGATCTGTATTTGGATTTAGGATCCGTTATGAGGTATCTTGGTCAACTATATACTTTTAGTCTTACAAAAAACTGATGTTTTCAGAAAATTTGCCAGACTATATTATAATTAATAATTTACCTCAAAACAGTTTTGTAATTACCTTGTTTTTTGTTTGTTTTTCTATGTAAAGTGATCTGCAGTTAGAGTTAGGCTCAAACATGATGGTATATTTGGTAAACTAATATACATTCAGCCGTACAAAAAACTTGTGTGTTGAGAAAGGTTGCCAAACAGTATTACCCTGGTATAATTAATAATTTACCTCAAAACAGTTTTGTAGGTAATTTGTTTTTTGTTTGTCTTTATGTAAACTGATCTGCAGTTAGAGTTAAGATCAATTACGATGGTATCTTGGAGAGTAATTTAGTGTTTAGTCTTACAGAAACCCTAGATAAACCACGTGCTATCTGTGTGCCACTTGAAACTCACCTTCACTGAACTTCATCATAATGACAAACTGCCCTTCATAGAATATCCTTATCTAGATCTTTACTGTATTACATGTAACCGAAAAATGAACAAAGTGCCACTCTATGTTCTTAGTAACTAATTTACAATAGTGTTTATTATTTATTTATTTTATTTTATTTTTTTATTTTTTTTTTTTATTTTTTTTTTATTTTTTTTTATTTTTTTTTTTTTTTTTTTTTTTTTTTTTTTTTATTATTTATTTTAATGTACAAGGTTGCTGCTCATATTAAAACTAAAACATTCAAAACCAACCTAGTACATATACCAGTTTATATTCCTAGATATCTATTTGATTTTTAACCATGCATTAATTAAAGGTCCATTGTCAAATGTGGTTGCATCATGTTTTTAAAAATTAATCTAATATTCTACTTTCAAATAAAAAGACAGAGATCTATTTTTTAGGGGATACAACCCACCCATCTTCTACTCAGGTAGATCATAGTCACTTTCTTTTGTAAAAGGTGTTTTATATTCCACAGAACTGTTTTTCACGTGTTTTATATTCCACAGAACTGTTTTTCACGTGTTTTATATTACACAAAAATATTTTTTTTACAGATAAGAACATGGCACAAGTGTTTATTTATTCTAAAAAAATACCTTAGTATCATCTGGCTCTTGTGTTGTGCAATTGTGCATCATCTTTTAATATGAACCATTTACCCTTTGTGAATGTAAGCAATAGCTTTGTTAATACAGATGGCTAAAACCATGCAATGCCATGTGGTGTGGTGGAGGCTCTCATTGGGATATTAATTTTAAACATTTGTGACTTCATTTTCGTGTTTTTGTTTGTAAAATAATGTCTAAAAGATTTTGTAATACTAGATTAATTATAAGAGTTGCTGACAAAATATATTGCAACATATTTTTTCATACATACAAAATTAGTGGGAGATAAAATCCAATTTTGGCTGATACAAATATTAGGATGACCAGAAATGCATTGTCTATACAGATGCTATGCATGCATAACAGAAAAACATACTAGTAATTGTATCTAATGTGCACTTTTAGTTGTTCAAAGGGCTGTAGGGTCTATATCAGAGGAAAACATGTTATACTGACGACAAACTGAGGGTACCGGTAATCTCTTTAAAGGAACTGTTCTGAGTTTGCCTTCATTGTAAAAAAATTCTGATTAATAATTCCTTTTAATGACTCAACTTACAGTTTAAATAATAAATGTTCTTGTTTAGATCATGTCTTTGCATCCAGTGTGTTTCTGATTGTCTTAATATTCCTAGTAGCTTAAATGTCTCCTAATATTCCTACTGTAGTAGCTAAAATGTCTCTTGATATTCCTAGTAGCTTAAATGTCTCCTAATATTCCTACCGTAGTAGCTTAAATGTCTCTAGATATTCCTATTAGCTTAAATGTCTTTTTATTTCCTAATACATGTATATATATTTTTTCATACATATGAAATTAATGGGAGATAAAATCTAGTTTAGATTAAGTGCTGTAAACATTAGAATGACAAGAAAGACATTGCAAATGCAGGGACTGATATTCTAGACAAGAAAACACAGTGCATATGTAATAGTAATTGTTGAAAGGGCTCAACTAGTCAGGGACATGATGCAATAGCAGCAAACTTGGGTCATGCTAGTGTCACATATATCCGTTTACTGTCGGTTTATCGGTTATCACATCCATTTGTCGTCCATAAAACACATTCGATAACAGATGATTTGAAACCAATATTTCTTAATGAAGACCAACACATATGTTCATAGCATTTATTTGTCGGATCTAGTTTTAACATGTTTTGGACAGTGCAAGGATTCCCATATTATGACGTCATATTGGGATGTAGTTTAGAAAATAAAAATATTTACTTTTCACTTGATTTTGCTGGTTATAAGTTGTATGGGAATCTTGAGAGTTGTCCTCCATAATCAATTTGTTTTACGGACATAATTTCGAATATATGTGTCATGTTTTGTCAGATCCACTTAATGCTTGTGTTTAAACTGATCCAATAAATGGATCAGTTTACAGACATATATGTGTGTCTATAGCTTAAGTCTCTTTATGGGGTGAGGGGCAGGTGTAGATCAGTGGTAGAAATGTAAGGTTTGATACAGACACTGGGTCATGCTATGTGTCATGTTTTGGGGGAATATGCTTTGCCTTACTGGTAATCAGTAACAATAGTAGCCCATGTATACACCATGGCAGCAAGATTGTTTGGATACACTATGCACAACACTAAGTGTGACAATTACTTTGGTCTCAAATTGAGTATCCACTGATTTAAACAAACGTGTCAAACAGTTCTGTTCTCTGATGGAGAGTGACATAAGAGTTATACTATATGTTATGACAATGATTTTACAACAAATAATTTATGGATTGTGCTGTGACATTCTTGTTAGATGTGAAATGCAGAAAGTACTACTTAGAGTATCCCCATAAAGGCCCCCAACAAGATCACCATTTGCATCCTGGATGATATAAGATTCTTCCAATCTGTTAAAAAAAAACTTTGAAAAGGTCAGAGTTGAGGAAATGATTTTGTCTGTAAGAATATGATCTTCTGACATTTCTTTGTGTGTCTCTATACTGTCTTGTCTTTAATTGACATTTGAAAAACACGCTGTTCATCTTACAAATTCTTGCTCTCATTTTGGGTTATGTCAGCAATATTTTCATGCTGTCCGAGCATATTTAATTTTTTGGAAAGTTTTCTTTGTGTCATAATGAGCAGAATATTGTTGACAATTATATGGATGTTATTTGGTGACAGCGACAGTCAAACTCCAGCAACCCAAACATCTGCATTGACAAGAAACAGTGATGCCAAGAAGGGTATGTTCTGTCTGTGTTAATTAGCTCATATAGAACATAAGAAAATTACAACATCCAAAAGAGAATCATTTACTGTAATGGTTGCAAGACAATTTTTTAATGGTACAGTTATTGTCAGTTTACTTGTGTTTAAGCATGATATGTGTTTAGATTGGTTTTTTATGGTAGAAAGTAAAAAAGGCAAGATATAGGTATTACTTTTCTGGTAGCAACAGTGTCAACTTTTGGGTTAAAATTTTGCATTAAAGTTTTGTGTTTAGATCTATCCATATTTCACAAAATATAAGTACTAAATCAGTGAACAGGGCAAGCTGTAGCACTCGCCAAATTCGCCAATTGCGAATTTTGAAAGCATTTGGCGAATTTTATTTTAAATTGGCGAAATAATTGCATGTAATAACTGATGATATTTTGTTATAAATTAACTGGGGTTTTTTTTGCAATTTTTGAAGTTTCATAGAAAATTTGGCGAAATGTCACCCAGAGCTAACCCTAAGTGAACCAACCTATGGATGTTCATCACAACTTGCATGTGAAAAGAATTTAAAATTCATTAATTAAACATTTTTAATTAAAATATTTTTGTGTTTAGCTTAACATAAAAGTGTTGTGTGTAGCTCTATTTCTTATAAACTATAAGTCCTAGATCATTGAAACTTGTTTTTGACAATTTATTTTCTCATATATGGGATTCTGATCTCCAAAATGTCATTCTAATAAATTGTGTTTCATGAACAAGCTGCCAACATTGTTGCACTAAACAAAGAATATAGTGTAATTATGTCACTGATGGCAGGAAACTAAATATGACAATGTAGATATTTAAAAGCAATTACTTTTAAATACATCTTATTTGCTATTTAGTAATTAAATTTTATTGTGTAGTATCATGTTTTTTTATTTCTTTTTATTGGCATAATTTATGGAACTCTTTCATAAGGGTGCAACAGCCGATGTCAGTCTGTGTGGATCACACACATGTTAATTGGTTCTGTAAGTTTAATGACATGTTTCCTTTAAAAACTGGTTGTTTTTACCATGGAAATAATAAAGAAATTATCAATCACATTATGATCACACAAAAATAATGAAACCTGTTTGAGAACTAGAGGAGGAGGAGGAAATGATTTATTTAACGACGCACTCAACACATTTTATTTACGGTTATATGGCGTCAGACATATGGGCAAGTACCACACAGATACATAGAGAGGAAACCCACTGTCGCCACTTCATGGGCTACTCTTTTCGATTATCAGCAAGGGATCTTTTATATGCGCTATTCCACATATCACGGCCTTTGTTACACCAGTTGTGGAGCACTGGCTGAAACGGTTAATAGCCCAATGGGGCCACCGATGGGGATCGATCCTAAAGCAAGTGCTTTACCACTGGGCTACGTCCATCCCCATTGTTTGAGAACTGTGTTATACCTCTCATTCAAGGAATTGTGTTAGAACTGTGTTATACCTCTCATTCAAGGAATTGTGTGAGAACTGTGTTATACCTCTCATTCAAGGAATTGTTTGAGAACTGTGTTATACCTCTCATTCAAGGAATTGTGTTTATACCTCTCATTCAATTGTTTGGAATTGTGTGAGAACTGTGTTATACCTCTCATTCAAGGAATTGTTTGAGAACTGTGTTATACCTCTCATTCAAGGAATTGTTTGAGAACTGTGTTATACCTCTCATTCAAGGAATTGTTTGAGAACTGTGTTATACCTCTCATTCAAGGAATTGTTTGAGAACTGTGTTATACCTCTCATTCAAGGAATTGTGTGAGAACTGTGTTATACCTCTCATTCAAGGAATTGTTTGAGAACTGTGTTATACCTCTCATTCAAGGAATTGTTTGAGAATTTTCAAATGATCCTTGCACACATTTAATAATCTCTATATGTCACAAGTATTGTACCGTACCTGGTAGTTCTGATTAAACATGCTTGTATAGTAGCATCCTTATAAACATTATTTTGATGTAAAACTGTTTGATATAGCCATATATAATTCTTTCTGCCCATGTGAACTGTTACTTCAATATATAAGTAAAGGGAGAGAGGTATATGCAGTTACTAAAAACGGATGTGGCATGTCATATAATAGATAATAGTTTCCTCCTGCTAATTTATCCAAATTACTTCACAGTGCCAGTTAGGCCAAACAGGGGACAGCTAGCTGCCTTGTGGAATATTCCATATGTTAACTGGGGGTTACAGCTTATTCTGTCTCAAGATAGAATGTACAATCACATGTTTGGCAACCTGTCAACCAACTCTACTTGTTTCCCCCACAGCTATCCTATAATTGCAACCTGTTGATGTCTACCAGATATTTGTCACTATTCCTTGCAGAACACTTACAAACGTACACAAGAGATGTTGTTTACAAAGCAATTCTATTACCCTCTCCTCCCTAATTCCTGATTTGGGAGCAATGGAAGTTGTTTTAAAGGCCACCCCCATTTTGAGTGGCCTGTCTTTTATGGGTCACTTGATTTATCATACTGGTATTTCACAATTCTAGCTTTGTGTGGCAAAAGGCTTTTTTTTCTTGGAGAAGTTTGTTGGCATGTTACAAGAAATGTGGAGTTCTTGGCATTCTTTGTGGAGTCGGGACTAAAGATTGGTATTTAGAGACAGCAGTTTTGTGACTTAAGTACACAATGTATTTTATATACACAGAAAATTATTGAAGGATTTATTTTGGTTCAAGTTTTCTTGAATCATGTCCTCTTTTTTCTTTCTTTTGTTTTTTCTTCTTTTTTTTTTGGATGCAAGGTTCACTAAATGCAGTGCATTGTAAAATAATACATTCTGGTATATAAAGATGACTGTATAGACAAAAACATTTCTGACATTGTTGCAAAATCTGCTGTACATGTAGACATGTAAGAAAATATTTCTTTGTTTGCAAGTGGATTACATGATTTTCAGTACCTGGGGAACATCCGGTGGTTTACTACACTGCACAGATAGTAACGTATGTGTGACAACAACTTGTGAAGAATTACTCTGCAATGCATATTGGTCTTCAACTGCTTAAACAAGTGTCCGTTTGAAAGTCATTTGCAAGGGCAACATGTTTTTTTAACAAAGGAGGTGTAACTTGACATTTAGCTAAATACCAATAAACAACTGTGTACTCTACGTCAGAGACTGATCATCACATTTGAAATAGGATTTTGTCCTCCGAGCGGTGGTGAAGTTCCAGGAGATAGTTTATTCATCTTCGTGGTTGTTATAATTCATCATGAGTACAAGCAGACGGACAAAACAGTACTCCAGTTATTCTTTGCCTTATGTCGATTATGGTAGGGTCAGCTATGGTAGAACATCTGACTATGGTAGGACATCTGACTATGGTAGAACATCTGACTATGGTAGAACATCCGACTATGGTAGAACGTCCAGCTATGGTCACAGTTCTGATTATGGTAGATCAGATACTTACAGAAGCTCTGATTATAGTCGCAGTTCTGTCAGCAATAAACTTGACCATACCCGACAGGATTACAACAAGTTTTCACTGGAAGGTAGGTTATAAATATATATTCCTTAGAATGAGATCTTGCTTTGTAGAATAAATATTAACTTAAAACAAATTGCTTTGAACATCTAGAGCAAGGTTATTATTATCTAGAATCATTATTTAGGATCATCGGGAATTCAGTATTAAAATAGCATGTTAGGTTTTAATGCCTTTGAAATTTTAAGAGTAAAGATACTATTATAAAGGTTTAGTGCAAATTGCATGTAGATACCATTAATAAAGTTTGTTTTGTTTAACGACACCACTGGAGCACATTGATTAAATTAATCATTGGTTATTGGATATCTAACATTTGGTAATTCTGACTCGTAGTCATTGGAGATCCTACTGCAGCAAGGGATCTTTTATATGCACTTTCCCACAGACAGGAAAGCACATACCACAGCCTTTGTCCAGTTATTGTGCACTGGTTGGAACGAGAAAAAACCCAATCCGTTGAATGGATCCACCGATTTGGTTTGATCTTGCAACGCAAGCACCTCAAGCGAGCACTCAACCGACTGAGCTAAATCCTGCCCCATGCCATTATTATGACAAAAGTAATTAAAAAGTTTGACAAATATAAAACCCTTTTTAAAACTATCTTGAATGTGTACAGGTAGTTTACAAAACATTTGTGGTGTCACTGAGAAACTGAAATTTGATTATCAGTTCTACATTATAATCAGCCTTAATTGTATTACTTTCACATAAGCCAAGTGCAACAGGTTGTCAAAATGCAGTAAACAAATTTATGTATTTCTATTTTGACTTGGAATGCAGCACCGTATTTTAAGTTGTTCACAGGTAATAGCTGGTGGTGCTTGCCAGACAGACAAGCTAGTTTTGTTTTCTTTTAGCAAACAGCCAATAACAGCAGCCAGACTCTGATGTCTCTACAGAGAACTTGTACATTGATTTATTACTATTAATTACATACATGTAGTTAAATTCTGTTTAATATCTATGCAAGTAATAATATAATTAACTTGACATCCACTGAGGGGATTTGAAATAATACTAATGTACTTTAAAGCTGCCATCTTGCTCACTGTATTATATTGTGTACTAATGCAAAATGTACCACACATAACTACAGTTTGTATAAATGTTACAGGTATCTATGCTGTTAGCAGTTATCTTCAGAAGAGGGGTGGGATGTAGTCAAGTGGTAAAGTGCTTGCCTGATACACAGTCAGTGTGGGATCAATCCCTGTTGGTGGACCCATTGGGTTATTTTTTATTCCATCCAGTGCACCACAACAAGGAAGGAAGGAAGGAAATGTTTTATTTAACGACGCACTCAACACATTTTATTTACGGTTATATGGCATCAGACATATTGTTAAGGACCACACAGATATTGAGGGAGGAAACCCGCCGTCGCCACTTCATGGGCTACTCTTTTCGATTAGCAGCAAGGGATCTTTTATATGCACCATCCCATAGACAGGATAGCACATACCACGACCTTTGATGTACCAGTTGTGGTGCACTGGCTCCAGCAAGAAATAGCCCAATGGGCTCACTGACGGGCATCGATCCCAGATCGACTGCATATCGAGCGAGCGCTTTACCACTGGGCTACGTCCTGCCCGCTGCACCACCACTAAGGCCACGATATGTGCTGTCCTGTCTGTGTGATGGTAGATATAAAAAATCCAATGCTATTAATGGAAAATGTAGCGGGTTTCCTGTCTAAGACTATATGTCAAATTACCAACTGTTTGACATCCATTAATAAATCAGTGTGCTCTAGTGGTGTCATTAAACAAAACAATGTTTAACTTTATCTTTAGATGTTTAATTTATACTCGAGTTGCCATGTGTGTAATATGTGTTGTAGCATACACCAGTGAAATAGCACCCCACCTCTGAGTGTTATAGTGGAGAATAACACATTCTGTCACCTAGATTAGTGAGTATTGTGAAAGAATATCAAAGAATGGTGTTCAACAGGAACATATTTCATGTGGATGGTCTCATGTAAAATGGAGCATTCGCTTGATGTGTGGCTGGTTTGGGATCAATCCCCATCCGTGGGCCCATTGGGTTATTTCTCACTCCAGCCAGTGCACCACGACTGGTACATCAAAGGCCGTGGTATGTGCTATCCTGTCTATGGGATGGTGCATATAAAAGATCCCTTGCTGCTAATCGAAAAGAGTAGCCCATGAAGTGGCGACAGCAGGTTTCCTTTCTCAATATCTGTGTGATCCTTAACCATATGTCTGACGCCATATAACCATAAATAAAATGTGTTGAGTGCGTCGTTAAATAAAACATTTCTTTCTTTCATGTAAAATGGTTAAACTTTTTAACTGCTCAAAGTCCAGCTTTAAAGTACAAATACAGTGCTTGGCCAAATGCAATTATACAATATTAGAAGGAAAATTATACAGAACATCACTAAAGTTAACATGTATAGGATCTAAGTAACATATGTGCAGTTAATTTTGGAACTACTGTCATTTAAAATATTGCTTGTATTTTAGTTGTAAATGAAATGCTAATTTCTCCTTCTGTGTGCTGCTGACTTGCTAAGTGATGAGTTTATGGATTAATTAGCTATTCGCTGGTGATGGTTCCTGTTCAGACTGTCAGCTATTATTAGTTCACGTGCTGCCTGCCAAAGATAAAACACTTGGTGGAGTCCATTCTTTGTGTTTTCATATCAAGATTCTTGAATTAATGCCAATTTACTTTATCTCTTACAGATTTACAATCTGTATGTGCAAGTTGAATAACGGCTTATGAAACAGGAGTAACCTTTTTCAGAGTTGAGAAATAATGAATACATGTGTGCTCTCTAGTTGCTAATAGATATGACCATTTTATGTGAGGAGTTACATACTTGTGTATGTGATGAATTACATACTTGTGTATGCGAGTGTATGCGAGGAGTTACATATTTGTGTATGTGAGGAGTTACATACTTGTGTATGCGAGGAGTTACATACTTGTGTATGCGAGTGTATGCGAGGAGTTACATACTTGTGTATGTGATGAATTACATACTTGTGTATGCGAGGAGTTACATACTTGTGTATGCGAGTGTATGCGAGGAGTTACATACTTGTGTATGCGAGGAGTTACATACTTGTGTATGCGAGGAGTTACATACTTGTGTATGCGAGGAGTTACATACTTGTGTATGCGAGTGTATGCGAGGAGTTACATACTTGTGTATGTGAGGAGTTACATACTTGTGTATGCGAGGAGTTACATACTTGTGTATGCGAGTGTATGCGAGGAGTTACATACTTGTGTATGCGAGGAGTTACATACTTGTGTATGCGAGGAGTTACATACTTGTGTATGCGAGGAGTTACATTCTTGTGTATGCGAGTGTATGCGAGGAGTTACATACTTGTGTATGTGAGGAGTTACATACTTGTGTATGCGAGGAGTTACATACTTGTGTATGCGAGTGTATGCGAGGAGTTACATACTTGTGTATGCGAGGAGTTACATACTTGTGTATGCGAGGAGTTGCATACTTGTGTATGCGAGGAGTTGCATACTTGTGTATGCGAGGAGTTACATACTTGTGTATGTGACGAGTTACATACTTGTGTATGCGAGGAGTTACATACTTGTGTATGTGTTTTATATGTCACATTGTGTATCAAATTATTATTCAGTCAGATTAGGTTAAACATCCATTAGCAGTTTCTTGAACTGCTGTCACGTTCATGTATGTCTGATGTGCTGTAGGCATCAGCAGTGAATTCCTGTGTATTGTTAATCGTGGCACTTACAAAGGTCTTTCGTAGGTTGTCAAGTGAAATATTTCTGCATTACTGCAACACAGCACATATGGGTATAGAATGAAAGTAACCCCACACTTTGCTGTTGTAGTGTTTGATGTGCAGCCTGCACAGGCTTTAGAAAAACAAACAAAACAAATGGCATGTGTTGGTCTGAATATTCTGACCTTATTTGCATAAGTGTAAACAGTTTACACAAGTAAAATTCTTAAAAATTACTAACAGATTTGGGTAAATGTTGGTACTAATAGTTCAGGCCATTCCAACCAAAGTGTTGACTAAGCATTATGTTTAGGTCATTCCAACCAAAGTGTTGACCAGGCATTATGTTCAGGCCATTCCAATCAAGGTGTTGACCAAGCGTTATGTTCAGGCCATTCCAACCAAGGTGTTGACCAAGCATTATGTTCAGGCCATTCCAGACAAGATGTTGACCAAGCATTATGTTCAGGCCATTCCAACCAAGGTGTTGACCAAGCATTATGTTTAGGCCATTCCAACAAAAGTGTTGATCAGGCATTAGGTTCAGGCCATTCCAACCAAGGTGTTTACCAAGCATTAGGTTCTGGCCATTCCAACCAAGGTGTTGACCAAGCATTAAGTTCAGGCCATTCCAGGAAAGTGCATGTCAGGAATTTATTTTGGAGAATGCTCTTGTTCCTTAGAATTAATGAAAACTCACTACCAAGGACTGTTTTAACCATGTTCAACCTGTCATTCCAATATGGTGGTAGGTGAGTAATGGCAGCTTCTAATTGTTGAAGAGGTGCCTCTGGACTTCCCGGATCACCAGAATATGTTTCGCTCTGCCAGATTTGCCAGACGCATTACAACTCCTTTCCTCAGCCTACATCTAATAATGGTCACTCTCCTAGTGACCCAACTACAGCTAGGCGGTTATTTCGGTCTCTCGCCTAGAGACATATCTGAGAGACATCTGGAATGGAGGGCACAACGGTTGGGCTGACTGGGGGTGGGGGTGCTGGATGGATGGGGGTACTCCACCGGAAATAGGTTAGGCCATAGGGCGTAAGCGGTTTAGGCCGTAGGGTGAGCTAGGGTTGTCCAGGGGACTACCTCCCCCCCCTCCGGGGCCTCCCCATGGTTCGGCCACACTGAAGTTCCCGATAGGATGGATGTGCTCTCTATCTTTCTCTCCTAATAAATAAATAATAATAAAATTCTAATAATCTTAATTATTAAATAGCAACTTCCTGTGGCTCATGTCTAATCCAGCCTTTCCCCCCTTTTCCCCCAACACACAGGGCTTAATGTTCTTTTAAATTTGGCTGCCCATATAAAATTGGTGACAAAATTTTGTGGCTGTCTCTGTATTATTTTTATATTATAAATACCTTTAGATTGCACCATTAAAATTTTAAGTATAAATGCCCCCCTTTTGTTTATTTGTTTTTTAATTATCTTTTGGCATAATTTCAAAATTGTCCCAGTAACTTTCTGTCCCGGAGCAGACCCCCAGCTATCCAGAGTTTGGCCCCGGGATAGACATGCTTGAAGCCTTAGTGGCATATAAGCATGTTAAATATTATCAATCAATCAACCTGTCAGTCATACCCTCCCCCCTCCCAGTTTTCATTTGCTCTCTCCTCTCATGCCTGACCACCATGTGATTGACTGAAACAGAATAAAACAACAATCACTAGCTACTAATCAGATTATGATAACACCTGCTAACAGAGATATTTTCCAGGTGGACACATTTCTTCCATTCTGAAAAGTGTTTTTTTCTCTCTTTTTTTTTTTTTTTTTTTTTTTTTTATCAGTGAGTGTTCATGGTTTGTTTAGCAATTTCACACACCTGTCCATTTCATCAACATAGATAAATGTAATGGACCATGAGTAAATGGATCTGAGCTGAATGTAGTGTGGTGTGAGTTACTAGTAATAGCAGAATCAGTTCTTAAAGTTTGACTGTCCTGATAAGACAATGTTGTATCACATTAACCAGCAATTTTACACAAAAAACCTGGAACATGTAATGAGTAAATGGATCTGAGCTGAATGAAGTGTGGTGTGAGTTACTAGTAATAACAGAATTAGTTCTTTCTGTCTGACTATACTGATAAGACAATGCTGTACCAAATGCTGTACACAAAAAAACTTGGAACATGTTGTTTTTGGCAACTTAGTCTGTAAAAAAAAAAAAATGTTTTGTTCAATTATTTATTTTTCATTTTCATTTCCTACAGTTTCGAACACAGTCTGTTTATTATATTTATCTCACAGACATATTTTTTTAATGTTGATCTGTTTCATAAAAGTAGTCCGACAAAAATGTTAATAACAATAAAACACCACAGTAATATAAATAGCACCCAGCAAGTTTCTGTTAACTGAGAGCATTGATTTGAAGCAGGAAGGAAAAGGAATGTTTGTTTAACTACTATAATTAGGTGTTTAATGGTAATTGTGATATTTAGATTTGAGGGTGAGAAAATACCATGCAACAGGCTGTCCTCTTTAGCAGCAAGTTATCTTTTATATGAGGTTTCCCACAGACAGGAGAGAACATATACCATGGGTTTTTTACGGAAAACTTACTGGAATGAAGACAGCTCATATAAGGATCAAACTATTAACCATTAAGGACAGAGTTAGCCAACTCAATGGTTGCATTTTACTTTCCTCCATTTCCGACATATGACTGGTACGTTGAGATTAACAACATAGGTCAGCAGTCAAACGAGATCATGATGATGTGTTCCACTGCACTGTATTATGATACACATCATGTTTACATGTGGCATTTGTACATGCATACATACTTACACACAACCACAAACACAGTCACACATGCACAGTCACACAGACACTCACACACGCATGCACACACACACACACATGCACACACACACACACATGCACACACACACACATACACGTGTGTACACATACACGCGTGCACACACACACTCAGACACGCATGCGCACACACACTCAGACACGCACGCACGCACGCACACATGCACACACACACACACATGCACACACAAATACACGTGCACACATACACAGAGACACACATGAGGGACAGGCTAGCACGATACGCCATATTGAAATATGTAACTAATAGTCCATTAATGTAAAACAATTGCTGGTGCCATCTCTGTGATGAAGTCTGTTGAAGAACTTCATCTTCACTTAGCAGGAATGTGTTGTTTCAGTCACACACTGACACATTGACAGACAAATGGAGAACATGTGTTTTTACTGATTGAAGAATTTTGAACATGCACAGATAACAGACATTCAAAGCAAACCACTTACAAGTCAATAAATTCCAGGTTCTGACCCATCCCACAGGTTAATGAAATGAGCTTCCTTCCATGTGGGTTCCAGGGGAGATGCACTGTGATTTCTGGTACACCAGCTGTCGGTGAGTCCTGCAGACTTGAAATCATTTCCTCACTAGGTGACCAAGTTGAAAGACAAACATTCTTTGATGCTTAATAGACTTAATTTCCATCAGCATTCCTATTGACATTGAATACTGATCCTGTCACATCTAATTGTTCCTGGCCAGATAGGTTTTATAAAGTGGAAAGGTGGCAAAACATACATATAGCCTATATGCTACCAGTAATCAGAACATGACCTCTTGCTTCCAATTCATTGTAAACAAAACAAAAATGTTAAGAGAGTTAGTATGGGTTTAAAAGGTAATAGCGTGTTATATATGAGTGTATTTCATTTATATACACATGGAAATTAATCAAGCGCCATCTAAATTAAATTGTAATGGAGCCAAAAAGGTGCTTAGAAGTAATTGTCCATGTCGAGATGGAATCGATAAATTACCACTGAGGAGCAATTTTGTATGATTCCAGCTCCATAGTTAATTTCCATTTATTGCCCATTTGGGCTCAAATACTCTTGGTAATATTTTTTCGATAAATGCACAGTGTGGAGATTGCTAATACAGCCACTGATTGGCTGGCTTAAAAAAACAGTTGGTTGTTTGCCATGGCCGGAACTTCACTTTCATTTATATAATGTTTCCATTCATGAGTCTGATTACACATACGATATATGATCTACAAACATGTAGAGGAATGTTTTACTCGTTTGTTTCATAAACATAAAATGGTGTGTTTTCATTTCTCACACACCATGTGTTATTTTTGATAACACATGGGTTGTTAACACACATGTGTGTGTTATCAATTTTAAGACATACGACTGGCTGCTCCTAGGTGATGACCAGGTCACCAGTACCATGCATCCAATGAAAAACAGCACAGTGGAAATAGAATACACTGTGACTTATAGTTAACCTGACAATCATGTGTCTGTGACACATAAGTTAGCTACAAGTGTAACGGCTGTGAATAACGATTAGTCGAAAAAGATGTTAAAATTTGCTTAAAACCTGGATTTTGAGGATACGTTAAAAATGGAATATAACATTTGTGTCCGTTAGATACCATATATCCCACAACTCGTTGTTTAAAAACTATCAAACTTGCTTTTGCTCATTAGATAAGATAAAGCAAGGGCTTTAATAGCATAGAAAAATAATTGTTCTGATGCAACCACAGTCGTATTATTTTGTATTGTAAACATTTGGCTGTAAAAAGGTCACTGTTATGCCATGACGTCACTCACATTATGTCATGTACTGCGCATAAGGGTATATGACGTAATGGCTGATGGCTTTGTTGTAGACTGCAGAGGAATTTTTATATTAAAAAACATTTTAAAATGACAATGGGTATTAAAGAGAATAACCAACTTGCTACGAGGAGTTACAAATTATTTGTCCCTCGAATAACTGTTGTAAAACCCTCACCATAGGCTGAGGTTTACAACATTCATTCACTTAGGACAGATAATTTGTAATTCCTTATACCTTGTTAGTTATCCTATAAACATTTCTGTGTATATTTACACTTCATTATTTTTTCCTAGAACACGTTAAATATTGATGTATAATGACAATGTCTCTTGCTGTCAATCTCTTTCAATATCATCTGCATATACAACACTAATTTCAGTGTTTTATATTCACAAAAAGTTCACTATTACTTCTGAACTATAAACCACATGGTCAGAACTAAATTAATTGCTTAATTAATTTCTGTGTGGTTATTGTTCATCAGTTCCCTTTTTGTGCAAACTGACTGCAATAATTTCTACAAACATGAAGAACAGATGTAAAATAATCACTTGTCCATTGAACTAGGACCAAATAATATTTACAAATGTGCCACAATCTCTACTTGTGTGACAGTCTACAGCACAATGTAATAAATGTATTGTGATGTGTTGTAGCACAAACACCACTTAACACTATCATGCAGCCTATCCAGCCTGAATAGTTACAATAGTTACAATAGACCTAACTGGTAAATGTGTTCTACTTGTATATATTTGTAATAGCAAATGTGATCCATGTAACAATACACACACATGTAAGTGTATTTTTGTCATTCTAAAGATAAGTTTTTTCTACCTTGGACTTGTGACATTCCAGGTCTGGGATGGTTTTCAAGTCTGAACATCAGCTAGCCACTAAAGTAATTATCTCTTATTTTAGAGTCAGTCTGTTTGCTGAAACCCCAATCACCACCTTAACACATACAGTTTCTCACACTACCTGTTTAAGACAAATCTCCTGTCTCAGTAGATATGTGGGAAAGATTCCCAGCTTTCACTGGCCACTGAATTTTGTAATCTCAGATCTTTATTTACTTGAGTAAATGGAAAACACTTGAAGTTTTTGTGTGTAACAGCTCCGGAAATAAGTGAGATAATTTAAAGAGACTTTCAGAGATTATAATTACAAAGATGTACTGTTTCAAGATTCAGACTTTAAATTAATTTATAAGTTTTATTCAGATTTATTTATATCTTTTTCACAGTGGCGTGTGTAGTTGTGGATGATCCCGACTGAGACCTGTGTATTGATAGGACTTGATTGAACACTGTCAACACCAAACTGTTTAAATATTTGCCTGGATTCACAGTCGTTGGTCTAGTTCTGCACTTCAACCTTGGCAGGTGCCATGAATTTACACATTGACTTAAAAACATTTCAAAGCATTCAGTTATTTTTTAAAATAAAATTAATTGGTTTTCAAATATTTGCCAGTTCATTAACTGTTAATAAAACAAAATCATGAAGGGGTGGTGGTTTTGGGGGTCGAAACCCCCACCCCCCCCCCCCCCCCCCCCCCTGCTCAAGGCGAAAAAACCTTTCATATCCCGATTTTTAATGTAATTTCTTTCCAAAAAAATGTCGTCAGAAAGCAGCTTGGCTAGCCAGCAGAAAACACCTCAGAATAGCCCTAGAAGGGGTCAATTCGCCAGACACCTCGACCCCCCCCCCCCCCCTGCAAAAGTTCCTGCGCACGCCCCTGGGTATAACTATAAAATGCACCTGATAGCTGTTGTTATTTCTAAACATTTCCAGACTTCTTTCATAGATAATTTAATATAGACCAACTCAGGTCTTTCTGGTGACTGTATTCTCATGTAATGGCACTATTCAGTCTTCACAAAGTTTGACAAAACACATTTCTTATGAATGAAATTTAATAACATTATTTAATACTACATGTATTATTTATCTTTTATTGCTTTCCACAAAATACCTCTTTTTGAATGACACTATTTATGTTCGTTACACTGACTTCCTTTTTTCAGCCTGACAGATTGGGCCTGGGTTGGTGGCTCACAGTTCATGGTGATCTCTCATTGAAAGAAGCGTTCCACTTGCATTGTTGGGTTTGTGCTGGTTGGGAGGTGGGGACAGAAGGGGTAGTTGAATAACGACTGGCCGTTGAGTTGCTTGTAGTTGTGTCGGTTAGCTCCCCAGCCTGTTGCTCACGTGTTGGTTGTGTTTACCTGGCCACCTGTTTACTTTATTGCTCGGATCTTGGTCCTGTCATCCGCCATGGGGGACTTCTTCAAGAGCATGCAGCAGACCAGATTGGTGTTTCCGTTTATGGATTTTCTTTTTCGAAACACCCGGTTTGCAGCGTTACCTCCTCCGAGTGAAAGACAGGAGTACACCGTGGTGGAAGGGGGTGAGTAGGCTCAGTGAGGTCACCTGCTACACACAACCAAACATCGGCAAATCTACATGCATTCATTCAGTAATAAACCAAATGTTACCAAATCTACACGCATTCATTCAGTAATAAAACAATGTTATCTTATCTACATGCATTCATTAATTCATTTAGTAATAAACCAAATGTCATCTAATCTACACACATTCATTCATTCAGTAATAAAACAAATGGCATCAAATCTACACACATTCATTCAGTCAGTAATAAACCAAATGTCATTTAATTTACATGCATTCTTTCAGTAATAAACCAAATGTCATCCAATCTACATGCATTCATTGAGTAATAAACCAAATGTCATCAAATCTACACACATTTATTCAGTAATAAACCCAATGTCATCTAAAATACATGCATTCATTCATTACTAAACTTTATCTTCCATCTATACTCAGTGTGCACTGTTTAATTTACAAATGACAGTTATGCAAATGGAAGTTCTGTGAATAAATCAAACATCCACATTTACTATTTAACCATCAGGACAAGTTATCAAATGAGATACATTCTGTTAAAGCAGATACATTACTAGTAGATATTTTTATATCATTTAAGTCTGTTTGTATTCAGGGTCATATTTATAATGATCAATGTAATTGCATAAAGTCAGAGGTTTCGACATTAAGTATTGATAATTTTGAAGAACATTGCATTTTAACTACATCCAGTATTTGAAGAAGAAAAAAATTCAGCTAAGTGTAAAGAAATATTATGCTCAGTTTGAAAAGAATTAAGCTTCTTGAATAGAAATAAGGAGATCAGCAGTGATTTATTTTAAAACTATAGCTTTTATTTTGTAATACTACAAATAAAAAATCACTAGTTTATTTTGCTGGCATTTAGTTTTTAGAAATCAAGTTGTTATTAATAAATTAAAAAAATGGACTAAATTTAGATGGCGTCATTTTCTATAGTTTGAGAGATATTTAAAAATCAAACTGTTCAAATGTAACGCTACAGGCTTCTTGTTACAGTGTTGTGCCTCAATTCAGAATGCACTGTTTATCACCATACCTGGCCAAGTCAATAGCAACGGCAATGTGTGTAGTGTTTAAATATGACATTAATGCACTCTGTGACAGGTGACACTAAATTGATTATTAATACAGGTGGGTCTCGTGTTATTGAGATGGTTCACTGTACCTGCTCACAGTATGGAGATGTCGTAGTTGACTTAACTACAAATGTCCAGCAGTTAACACCTGTATAAAAAACAGAAGTTTGTAATAATTAACCAGCCTCGGTGGTGTCGTGGTTAAGCCATCGGACATAAGGCTGGTAGATACAGGGTTCGCATCCTTGTACCGGCTCCCACCCAGAGTGAGTTTTAATGACTCGATGCTTAGGTTTAAGACCACTACACCCTAGTCTCTCTCACTAACGATTAACAACTAATCCACTGTTCTGGACAGACAGCCCAGATAGCTGAGGTATGTGTGTGCCCAGGACAGCATGCTTGAACCTTAATTGGATATAAGCATGAAAATAATTTGAAATGAATATGAAATGTAATAATTAATCCAGGTATTTCTTTAATGATACCTTGATTAATTAATCATCGACTGTTGGATGTCAAACATTTGGTAATTCTGCCACGTAGTCTTCAGAAAACATTCACTACATTTTTTCATTAGCAGCAAGGGATCTTTTATAGAGCCTGTAATTCCTAGCTAATACATTTTAAAATGTCTGTATGGCTACATTTAAGCAGATGTATTTAAATGTTGTCATGTCTCATGTTATGGGTGTTCGCCAAATATGCAGTGTTATGACCTAAAAAGCTTATTTCTCGGAGTAAATATTTCACACTCTTTTGTTATTGACAAGGCGCACTTTTGGTGTTTTAATATTGGAATATGTTTCAAATATTTGCATGCTTTCTTCTATTTACTGTCACTGAACTGTGTGCCATTAAAATGCAATTTCCCGTCTTTTTTTGGTCTTTTTTTTTTGTGGAGGTAGAGGGGGGAGAGAATGAGAAGAATGAGTGTTATGAAACTGAACAATAATAGAGATTGTATTGATGTTTGAGTGACGTGTTTTGTCAGGAGCACTGCTGACTGTTCAACTGGTATTAATTGACATTAGGTCACTTGTATGTCCAGGTGATGATCATCATCATCCATCATGTGACTGTTAACTCACTACTTCACTTCATTTCCAAGTACCCAGTACACTTATTAAGAAATGTCCTGTATTCACATGGCGGGATGTGAAACATTCTTGTATTATTTCAGTTAATCAGAAAGTAGAAAGTATAAAAAAAAAAGAATCTGTAGGGGTTTTTTTTTCATTATGTTAACTTTTAACATGTGTCAAATATAAATAAATCATGTTTTAAGAATTCAATAAATATATTTTTAATAGCTGATAAATATAGTGAAACCTGTTTAAATCAGATGCATATTAGGTCCCCAGTAGGATCAGGTGTTTAGAGGGTCACATTAAAGAATTTAGAAAATTCAGGACCATGAAACTTTTGACAAGATTCTGGTTTGTTCAGGGTCCGGTTAAGACAGGTTTTACTGTACTAACAAACACTAATTAGCTTTGTCAGTCTTGACATATTCAAAAGAACAATAGATAAGTGTAGATTTTTCCTCAGTAAGCATAGTGTATAAGAATTGTTTGTCATTGTTTGTGAATTTATCATTGTATAACAAGTCACAAGTTGTATAAAATCATATAGCATAGTAAAGCCATTTTATGCTAAGTTTGTGGCTGGTGTACATATTTAGGTAAAACTACACAAAATTCTATTTTTTATGTCCTTTCCATGACCTGTTTTATGTAAAGACATCATTTTCTAAGGTTTATCAAGTTTTTAGCAAAAGTGTTCAATTGAAATACAGTAAACTTTGTAATTATACTGAAATAATTATAACACAGTTAATCTGGTATCTGAATGATTTTTAATTGCTCTGTGGTGTAGGAAGGTGCCAATAAGTGGGGGGGAGGGGGGGCACACTTTTATATTTACACACTTTTACACTATTATAAAGCAAATATAAAGGAAAAAATCCCCCGCTTCCTACACCAGTGCAGCAGTATTTTCATTTGACTGGAAACCAACTTCCAGTGGATGTACTAATAACTATACATAACTGTTGTCTTCTGTATGGTGTTAAGGCGATACCTGTGTGTGTATAAACACGTAGTACATGTACTGTGTCTGTCAGCTATGATATATCACCCGGCATGAAACTCCGGTGTGTCTATTGTGTGCTATTATACACTAGACCAACATTGAGTACTCAACGAGTCAGTTGACCGTGTCCAGATCTGTGGTCCTTGTCACACACAAAAATCACAGAGCTGTGTTTACTTACATTCTGTAGCTTGTGAGAAAGATTGTCACCAAAAATATATCAGCTGGCTGACCGTTGACATGCAATGTTTACACTGGTGTCTTTCATATGGCACTTTCTTGGACTTGTAAAACTCTGTTTACAAAGGAAGTTACAATGTCATTGTGTACCTGTTGTTGTATTGTCTGACACGACTAAACAGATTTGCTACTCTTAGGGACTGACTGGTTAAACCATCACTTTTAAGCCTGGTAGACGCATGGTTTGCATCCCTGTACTGGCTGAACCGTGGGTGAGCTTTAATATACAGAGATATTCAGCCACTATGCTCACGTTTCGCTAGGACATTTTTTTATTTACCTGGTAATGATGCACTCAACACATTTTATTTACAGTTATATGGCATCACAGGGCTAGCTCTGGGTGAGCAAAACTATTTGCCAAATTATATGTGCAAAATCCACTGTTATTTTTCAGCAAAATACCAATTATTACATGAAATGTTTTCGCCAAATCAAAATAAAATTTGCCAATTGTTCCTGAAATTCGCAATTGGCGAATTTGGCGAGTGACAGAGCTAGCCCTGCATCAGATATATAGTTATTGACGACAGATATTGAGAAAGGAAACCCGCTGTTGCCACTTCATGGGCTACTCTTTTCGATTAGCAGCAAGGGATCTTTTGTATGCACCATCTCACAGACAGGATAGTACACACCACTGCTTTTGTTACACCAGTTGTGGAGCACTGGCTGGAACGAGAAATAGCCAAATGGGTCCACCGACGGGAATCGATCCTAGGTGCTTATTAACCATTAACCTTTGGTCTGACGTAGTTGAGATGTGTGTCTAGGACAGTGTGCTTGTACTTTAATCAAATATAGCGCAAAAACAAACCGGCAAATATTTCTGCCTGTTACACACACACAAAACACACGCATGCGCACAAACACGCGCACACACACACACACACATTATATTGATACATGTATAAAGAAGGGAACTAACCCTAAAATTAATCCTAATCCAAAAACTATCCTTAACAATAGTGGATAACATCAGATATTTTACCACAAATTGTAATGAAAACCCATTTGTTTTGTGGTCTCATGGATAGTGGCTTAACTTTATTAAGTTACAAAGGTTCTGAAATGGATGGTTTTTTGCATGTTTGTGTGGTGTGTGTGTGCGTGTGCGTGTGCGTGTGTGTGTGTGTGTGTGTGTGCATACATACATGTGTGTATGTAAAAAAAAAAAAAAGTGTCAGATGATTAATTATATAGTAGCAGTAACACATAGCCCTATCCTTGTAATAGCTGCATATTTGATACACTGCCGGTGAGCCAAGTGTACATTCATCACTAGATGTGCAAGCAACTTCTTACAGGTCTAGATCAAGTACTGCTAGATAACTAGTCTAGATTGAGTAGTCCTAGATAACTAGTCTAGATCAAGTACTGCTAGATAACTAGTCTAGATTGAGTAGTCCTAGATAACTAGTCTAGATCAAGTACTGCTAGATAACTAGTCTAGATTGAGTAGTCCTAGATAACTAGTCTAGATCAAGTACTACTAGATAACTAGTCTAGATTGAGTAGTCCTAGATAACTAGTCTAGATCAAGTACTACTAGATAACTAGTCTAGATTGAGTAGTCCTGGATAACTAGTCTAGATCAAGTACTACTAAATAACTAGTCTAGATTGAGTAGTCCTAGATAACTAGTCTAGATCAAGTACTACTAGATAACTAGTCTAGATTGAGTAGTCCTGGATAAATAGTCTAGATCAAGTACTACTAAATAACTAGTCTAGATCAAGTACTACTAGATAACTAGTCTAGATTGAGTAGTCCTAGATAACTAGTCTAGATCAAGTACTGCTAGATAACTAGTCTAGATTGAGTAGTCCTAGATAACTAGTCTAGATCAAGTACTGCTAGATAACTAGTCTAGATTGAGTAGTCCTAGATAAATAGTCTAGATCAAGTACTGCTAGATAACTAGTCTAGATTGAGTAGTCCTAGATAAATAGTCTAGATCAAGTACTACTAAATAACTAGTCTAGATTGAGTACCACTATGTACCTAGTCTAGATCGAGTACCACTAGATAACTAGTCTATACTGAGTAGCACTAGATAACTAGTCTAGGTTTAGTGGCACTTTATAACTAGTCTAGATTGAGTACCACTAGATAACTAGTCTATATCAAGTACCACTAGATTGAGTACCACTAGATAACTAGTATAGATTGAGTACTAGATAACTTAGTCTAGAGAGAGTACCACTTGATAACTAGTATAGATTTATTACCGCTAGATAACTAGTCACGATTGAGTACCACTAGATAACTAGTCCATTTGAAGATTGCCTGTAATGTATAACCAAGTATGGACCAGTTTCATGTGTTTTATTATGTGTAGGACTGTTTATATAACAGAAATACCAGGCAACCTTTCTATTTGAGTGTTTTAAAGAGAAATGTATGTGAAATGTAGGTCTGTATTAAGTTTGTGAAATCAGAAATCTACTTTTAACCATGGAAACTGTAGGTCTGTATTAACTTTGTGAAATCAGAAATCTGCTTGTAACTATGTGAACTGTAGGTCTGTATTACCCTTGTGAAAACAGAAATCTACTTTTAGCTATGTGAACTGTAGGTCTGTATTACCCTTGTGAAATCAGAAATCTGCTTGTAACTATGTGAACTGTAGGTCTGTATTACCCTTGTGAAAACAGAAATCTACTTTTAGCTATGTGAACTGTAGGTCTGTATTACCCTTGTGAAATCAGAAATCTGCTTGTAACTATGTGAACTGTAGGTCTGTATTACCCTTGTGAAAACAGAAATCTACTTTTAGCTATGTGAACTGTAGGTCTGTATTAACCTTGTGAAATCAGAAATCTGCTTGTAACTATGTGAACTGTAGGTCTGTATTACCCTTGTAAAACTAGAAATCTACTTTTAGCTATGTGAACTGTAGGTCTGTATTAACTTTGTGAAATCAGAAATCTGCTTGTAACTATGTGAACTGTAGGTCTGTATTACCCTTGTAAAAACAGAAATCTACTTTTAGCTATGTGAACTCTAGGTCTGTATTAACTTTGTGAAATCAGAAATCTGTTTGTAACTATGTGAACTGTAGGTCTGTGTTACCCTTGTGAAAACAGAAATCTACTTTTAACTGTGAACTATAGTTGTGTGTTGACCGTGTGATTGTAAGAAGCCACCCATGCATGCACTCGTCCTCTTTTAGTGGTACAGATACATGGATAATGGATTTACCGGAAATAGATGTGCAATTAGACCCCATAGAATCGCCAATCTGTTGAATAGTATTGATAACAATCAGTAGCTATTATATTACAAGAGTGTCTGGTTTGAATTTCTTCATTCTGTACATTGGTGTATTTAGTGTGTCAGATGTAAACAATGTAAGATGTGTATCACGTGACAGCTTTGTCAAATAAAAACACTTCATACATTTGTAAGGGGTAGGACCTAGCTCAGTGGTAAAGCGCATGCTTGAGGCACGGTCGGTTTAGGATCAATCCCCATCAGTGGCCCAATTGGGCTATTTCTCGTTTTAGCCAGTGCCCCACAACTGTTGTAACAAATGCCATGGTATGTACTATCCTGTCTGTGGAATGGTGTATATAAAAGATCCCTTGTTGCTAATCAAAAAGAGTAGCCTATGAAGTGGTGACAGCGGGTTTCTTCTCTCTATCTGTATGGTCCATAACCATATGTCTGAGGCCATATAACCGTAAATAAAATGTGTTGAGTGCATCATTAAATCATCTGTAATATGATTAATTTTGTCACTTCATGGTTTGAAGTCTACCATGAAGATATTACAACACCACTGTTGATTTCACATAGCTGAGCTTACAAACATTAGTATTAAACCAGGAAAACAATGTTTAACTTTCTACCTTAGAAGAAAAGAATATTACCTCATTAATAATGTAAAAATGTAAATAACTAGTTCACCACATGCGAGTTTAACATAAACCACACTTTACTTTGAGGGATATGAAAATGAAATCGGCTCTCATTAAACCTTAGTATCCATGTAACATACTACCCGGTACATGATATGGTCTTCAGTTCCAGAAGAAGGAATAAACAGAGAAATAATACACGAGTGGCCGTTAGATACCATTTATCTCACAGTGTTCAACATTAAAATTTTGGGGCAGTATCCCAGTTGGATACTAACATTTAAAAATCTGGTATCCCACCTGAGAATTTAGTATTACATGGTATACCGGTGGGATACTGGGTTCTTGAAGTCTGATATCCAAAATTAAAATCTGGTATCCCCGGGATATCGGGATACCGTTAATCTCGAACACTGTCTCACGAGTTGTTTTAAAATGTATCTTAACGAGCGAAAGCAAGTTTGATACATTTTTAAACAATGGGTTGTGAGATAAATGGTATCTAACGGACACGAATGTATTATATTCTATTTCTTACATATCCTCAAAAACAGGTTTTAAAGCAAATTTTAACATCTTTTTCGACTAAAAGTTATTTACAGCCATTGCACTTGTAGCTAACTTATGCATCACAGACACATGATTGTCAGGTTAACTATACGTCACAATGTAATCGATTTCCACCATGTTGTTTTTCATAGGACGCATGGCACTGGTGACCTGGTCATCACCTAGGAGCAGCCAGTCATATGTCTTGAAAATGTTAACACACATATGTGTGTAAACAACCCATGATGTTCTCACCAACAGATGTGTAAGAAACCATTTTAAGCCATAATTATGACAGCCAGACCTCATTCCAACATTGCATAACCTAACAGTCAAATCAATTCTGATTTCCAACAAAATAAATCAAAGAAAAGGGCACCGTTTTCAACTGAACTAAATTCATCAGCAATATCACTGATTTACTGCAAATAGTTGTGTGAAAATAGTGGTGTGATCCATAATTGGTGACTTATTTTCAGCCCTCTACATTGCAGGGTTTTTTTTCATTTGGTGGCTAAAACATTTCCTACTATCTATATAAAAAAAAAAAAAAAAAAAAAAAAAAATATATATATATATATCACTTCAGTGTACAATGTAGACTGTTATTCAGATGTAGAAATGTAATTATGTATGCTATGACCATGTTTGGGGTAGGCCTGTGCAGTTTAGATAGGTTGTGAAATACTTTTCATAGCATTTTTGGTATTAACAGAATGGTGTTCTTTGATTCTACATCTAAAACTAAAGAAAGTTAAACTTGTTTCTTTCATTTAACATTATGCTCAAAGACTGTACTTTAAGGTGATGGTATAAATGTGTAAGCTGGGTCTATGAAGGACCAAGAGGCAGTATGCATGATCACACTGTAATAACAACAATTAAAGTACTTGTAAACAGATGTATATTGCAGTGTGTGTGTGTTTAACTGGTGTGGCATCACTGTCTTTTATTACTGGAATCTGGAAAGGTGGGCCATAAACGACTTGTGTACCGCATTGTTTGGTAACACCACTGGTGTCCTAACAACAACTTCAGCAATACTGCTGAACAATGGCTTCCACCTGTTGTTCACTTTGTTGTTTTCATCTCCACACCAACGTGATGCTATGCCCTAACTTTATTAGTTCCCTGTCATAGGAGACTAAAGGTTTTGTCTCCGTCTGTCCATCTCAGAATGTTCAGCTGGAATTCTGTATAGCTTTATTATGTAGAGTTACAGATCAAGCTAGAGTTTCATGGAAATTTAGGGGGCGTGGCGGGATGTAGCCCAGTGGTAAAGCGCACACTCGGTGTGCAGTTGCTGCTAATCGAAAAGAGACGTGGCGTCAGCAGGTTTCCTCTCTCGATATCTGTGTGGTCCTTAACCATATATCTGATGCCATATAACCGTAAATAAAATGTGTTGAGTGTGTCGTTAAATAAACCATTTCTTTCTTTCTTTCATGGACATTTATCCATTTATGAGTTTTGGGTAATGAGATGCATGTATTAGGAGATATTACAACTATTGCAGTGCATCAAGATATAACAGTTGAAATTTTGCACACATCTTTATTTTAGAGTTCCAATTTGAGCTTTGGGTTTTTAACCATTTTTGACACATTTACTGCTTTTCCACTTAGTTTTCTGAACTGCCTTTTTTTTTGCAATGCTTCAAGATATTTACTTGAAACTTTTGTATGTAGCTGTATTATTATATTTGTGGTGTGTACTATGGTGAAAATTTGTCAGGCCTGGTAAGGAACATGTATTTGCATTAGCAGTACTTTTCAGAATGCTCATTATAAAATAGCCATGAACATTTACTTACCTTCATATAAGATTATTACAATTTGAGATTGCAGTGTGTCTGACAATTTTTTTTAAAGATTTTTAATCGAGATACCGACTCCAAACCCTGAGTGAGTGCTCTGCAAGGCTCAATGGGTAGGTGTAAACCACTTGCACCGACCAGTGATCCATAACTGGTTCAACAAAGGCCATGGTTTGTGCTATCCTGCCTGTGGGAAGCGCAAATAAAAGATCCCTTGCTGCCTGTCATAAAAAGAGTAGCCTATGTGGCGACAGCGGGTTTCCTCTAAAAACAGTGTCAGAATGACCATATGTTTGACGTCCAATAGCCGATGATAAGATAAAAAATCAATGTGCTCTAGCGGCGTCGTTAAAAAAAAAAAACTTTACTTTTTACTGACAAATTTTAAAGTGACTATGCACTTACAAATAAATTTCACGCAACCAGAAATACTGTCCCAAAGTTGTGTAAGGACCAAGTACCTTTACACAGAAGAATATTTTAAACAAAATGAGTGAAAAAGTCAATAGTTGCACGTGTACGTCACAAAGTAAAGTGACGGTATACGGTACTACAGAGCTTCAAGCTGCTATTGTGGTGCTTCAAATATGTGAACAATGTGTAGAGTTTTATGACAGGAATGAGAGCTTCTGTTTGTGGGCTGCAAGATGAGCAAACATGGTGGTCAGTGGCCACCAAACGAGACTAATGAGGATTTATTTAGAAGTGTAACTTGTAAAGTTACATGTAAACCAGCTTTATTTGGACATCATTTCTAAGGCAAACATCAAAGTGTGGGTTATGTATGGGACTGTAGCCGGTACCTGCTTAATTGAGAGATTTGTGTGTGTCACCTGAAGAGGCTCAGTTCTGTCAGTGCTAGGCTTGCTATTAAGTATGGTTACACAACACAGATGGAGCAAATGTGTTGTGATTTTTGTAAGTACTGAAAATATCTTGGTTTATAATTCAGTAAAGACATTTGATTTTGTGTTAACACATTGGGTAATGTTAACTTGTCCAGTTGTTTACTTGTATGTTAATTGTTTTTGACTATTTAGATAATTTTGTTCAAACAACTAGAAATGTTGAGTTCATTTTAATGTATTAAATTCAATTATTTTTAAAGTATTTAATTTTTGTCTCGCCTTTACAAAGTAAAAAGGCAAGATATAGGTACAATGGTGATGACACCAACTTGTTTGTTAAAGTTTTGCATTCAGACCAGTTTCTTACATAGGGCAATGAAACTTGGTTTACAGTTGCACCTATGAATGTTCAAAAAGTATATGGTAATTCTTGTTCTAATTAAATTAATCATTAATTTTACATTACAAATTATTTCTTTTATAAAATGAATAGTTTAATAAATTTATATTTTAACATGCATTAAGGCAAATATGTTTGTGGTAGGCATGGCATTTAATTCACAATTATTTTGTTCTTGTCAAAACATTGTACATTTATTTATCCATGCAGACAATTATTTAAAATGAACTATTTACAGAATATAAGAGCAACATTTAATCCATACCTGTGACATCACAGGTGTAAAACAATCCAAATTGAACTTTTTGGGGCAGGATGTAGCCCAGTGGTAAAGTGCTTGTCTGATGCATGGTCGGTCGGGAATTGATCCCCACTGGTGGGCCCATTGGGCTATTTCTCATTGCAGCCAGTGCACCACGACTGGTAATTCAAAGTCCTTGGTATGTGCTGTGGGATGGTGCATATAAATGATCCCTTGCTACTAACAGAAAAATGTAGCGGGTTTCCTCTCTAAGACTATATATCAAAATTAACAAATGTCTGACATCTAATAGCCGATGATTAATAAACCAATGTGTTAGGTCAGGATTTCAAACATAATACTGACAGAACTTGTACAATGCTTCAGGAAAAGAGACTAAACATCTGTGTCATTGAATAAACTGGTAATTTAAGTCTCATAAACCTGTAAGCTTGTTGGAAACTAAATGGGAAATCAGAGATTATATGTGTAGCATGTGCACCCTTAATACCTGCCATCACTAGTAGGAATTATTGGCCAAATTGTTCAGGATAGATCCCAAAAGATCCTGTCATTTTTTATTATTAGTTTTATAAAATATTCTTTGCCATTTTAGTCCATATTTTCATTAAAAAAAAAATATATAATTGAACTTAATTTAGTTGTCATATTAATTTGTTTTAATGAATACCAGGTAATGGATGAAGTTGAAGAATGCACTTGGAAATGTGGATTCATGTAAATTAATTAACTCACCCCTACAGGTCTCGTTAATTATTCTTCATTAATCCACACCTCCTTGTACATTCTCCACTACATAATTTTTATACCACGGTCAAATAAGTAAAGTGTTTGTTGATGCCCTAAATAAATAAAGAAATTAGGTAGAATGTAACTAGATCAAAATAAAACACACATTTTCCATGTACTAGGCAGCAGCTAATTAATTTTAACCAGAGCTTGATTCGTTAGGTGTTATAATCTTATTCTGGTGGTGGGATGTAGTCCAGAGATCAAGCACTCATCCTATTCTGGTGGTGGGATATAGATCAGAGATCAAGCACTCATCCTATTCTGGTGGTGGGATGTAGTCCAGAGATCAAGCACTCATCCTATTCTGGTGGTGGGATGTAGCCCAGAGATCAAGCACTCATCCTATTCTGGTGGTGGGATGTAGTCCAGAGATCAAGCACTCGTCCTATTCTGGTGGTGGGATGTAGTCCAGAGATCAAGCACTCGTCCTATTCTGGTGGTGGGATGTAGTCCAGAGATCAAGCACTTGTCTGATACATGATTGATCTAGGATCAATTCCTGTCAGTGGGTCCATTGGGCTAAGTATCGTTCTAGCCTGGGCTCCACAACTAGTGTAATGAACATGGTATGTAGTATCTTGTCAGTGAGATGATACATATAAAAGACCCCTTGCTTCTAATATAAAATAATAGTTCATGTCATAGTGGCAGTGGCATGTTCAACACGATATAACCATATATAAAAATGTGTTGTTATTAAATAAAACAGTTTTTCCTTTGTCATATTCTGTAATGTCACAATTACTGGTTGTGTGTAGTCTTGTTTGTTGTTGAAACACAAATTTTTTGTCTACTGAAGTTTTGTCAGTACTGCAGACATTACCAATGCTCTACTACTGGTATGTCAAACACTTTCATTTGGTGTTGTTGTGTCCATGGAAAATGCATATAAATGACGTGTTGCCGCTCTTATACATGTATTATATCCATAGTGATCCATGTGGTGACAGATGGTTGCTTCTGCTCAGACAGCCCAAGTAGCTGAGTTGCATGCTCAGGATGTTATGCTGCAATCTCTACTGAACATATCTATTGAACTCTTGATTTGTGCATAAATATGACTTTGTAATTCAGATTTGTCTTGTTAGTGGCAGTCCTCTAGATGAAGTGGGAAGGGATCTAGAGAGGAACCGACTCATAAAGAAGCATCTGATTCATGGCTGCATTATGCTGATGGTTCTGTTGTCAGACTATAACACCTTCAAAATATCATTTATATTCCATAATAATTAGTTTTACTTCATTTAACAAGTGATTTCACATACAAGATATCACCTGAATATCTATTCTTTGTAGCCTTATATTGTCCTAATGAAATAACTTATTGTATTCTTCAGATCGAAACCGGGCTGTTCGAAGCACAAAGAGCACCTATTTGAAGTCCTCTCACCAACCGGACCTTGTCTCCAACTCACTGCAACCCAGTTCAAATGAAATATCTCGCCTGGAGTCACTATGCGAGAGTCGGACAAAAGAACTCAACTACGTCAAGATGCAACTCAAGTCAAATACTCAAGCCTTTGATGCAATGAGCTGCCTTGTCCGATACCTCACAGAAGAAGTAAGTGTGACGGGCTTTCAAAGTTATAGTTTGTTTTGTTTAACGACACCATTAGAGCACTTTGATTTATTAATTATTGTCTATTGGATGTCAAACATTTGTTAATTTTTAATTCATTGTCTTAGAGAAAAGCTGCTACATTTTTCCATTAGCAGCAAGGGATCTATTATATACACTTTCTGATGCCATGTACAACCATATGTCTGATGCCATGTACAACCATATGTCTGATGCCATATACAACCATATGCTTGATGCCATGTATAACCATATGTCTGATGCTATACAACCATACGTGTTGTTCCATATAACCATGTCTGATGCCATATACAACCATATGTCTGATGCCATATACAACCATATGTCTGATGCCATATACAACCATTTGTTTGATGCCATATAACCATGTCTGATGCTATGTACAACCATATGTCTGATGTCATACAACCATGTCTGATTCCATATAACCATGTGTCTGATGCCATATAACCATAGATAAAATGTGTTGAGTGCATTGTTAAATAATGTTTTGGTTTTTTAAATCGTATATAACAAGTGAAAACAAGTTGAATGTGATAGAAAGCAAATGTTGTGCATAGTGGTGAAATACCTAATGTGAAACAAGTGATGGGAATGCAAAGCACTAATTATAGACTATAGAAGATGTCACCCAAAGAAAATGACAACATTTATTTAATCATTTGTTACATTGTGAAGAAGACAAATGTTACTGCACTGTATCTTCTCTCAGTACAGTGCATAAATGGTAATGGTAACTCGTAAGAGTAGAACATGAAAGCTGAAACCTACTGCTTCCTCATAGAATATTATTTTCATTTAGCAGAAATGGTGTTGTTTTTTACTCATGGCTATCTCCATAAGTTTGAACACCTTGGAAGGTCCATGAAGAAGAAGGTCCCAAACATTATTGCTCCCTTTTTGGGTGCTTGGTTTGCATGCTTGCCATCCCCATAAATTAACTGTACAAGTAAAAACTTGAAACAGGACAGCTCTGCTAGCCTTAGATATGCCAGCCATAGAACACTGATTAAAATATTATTACGGTCCTTCATTGACAAATTCTGCTTTAAGACTTTACCAGCTGGACTTCTTTATTGTTTTGCAGCTGGATGCCTTTTCGGGTCCTTTGCTGTTGGAGAAATTGAAGACATTAGAAGCTGAACTGGTGGATGCCCAATCTCACATTGGTATGTTTGATTGTTATAACGAAATTTTATTATCCATATGGTTCAACATAACTGAGTTAATAATAATCATACGAAGTACATGTGTTATAATAAGTGTAATGACGTAATTTTGGAAAGCGACGTCATAACACGAAGTTGCTTCTCCAGCCCTAGCTCAGACTGTGCATTTGAAATATGACGTCATTTCGTCGTCTCCTAGTTTTGGCTGAAACATTTTGAGTTGGGTCTTGGTATTCATAAAGAAAACAACAATAATAATATGGATAATAAAGAAATTATTACACTCACGTGTAATTGCTCGGGCAATACAAAACTCCTGACACTCGTTTCGTAAAATCAGTACGACACACAAGCTTGTTTAATAATCTCTATATATTACACTATTACTGTGCTATATTACTAGCCATCAAACCACATCCCTTGTACTTACAAGATTACAAGTAACTGTCAGCAAATCTCACAAATATTAAAATTACTGAACCACAAATAACTGATGTGTTCCAACCAAGCATTTAAGATGTATATGTACTGCTTTTAAGATTTGTTTACAAAACAGATATGACCATTTCTAATTTTATTAAATTTTATTACTCATTGTTTAATATGTTTTACCACATAAAACAAAAATTCACAAGTGATCTTTATACTGATTAAAAAAAATTAATTTACAGATTACCATGCTGGTATGTCTTATTTATTTTATTCTACGACTTGCTATGACTTGTTTATTTTATGCTACAACTTGTTTATTTTATGCTAAGACTTGTTTATTTTATGCTACGACTTGTTTGTTTATTTTATGCTATGACTTGTTTATTTTATGCTATGACTTGTTTGTTTATTTTATGCTACGACTTGTTTATTTTATGCTACGACTTGTTTGTTTATTTTATGTTATGACTTGTTTATTTTATGCTACGACTTGTTTGTTTATTTTATGCTACGACTTGTTTATTTTATGCTACGACTTGTTTATTTTATGCTGTGATTTGTTTATTTTATGCTATGACTTGTTTATTTTATGTTAAGACTTGTTTATTTTATGCTATGACTATTTTATGCTAAGACTTGTTTATTTTATGCTACGACTTGTTTATTTTATGCTACAACTAGTTTATTTTGTGCTAGGACTAGTTTATTTTGTGCACTGTCTTGTAACAGGTGAGGTTGAGCAGCACAAGGAGAGGTTGGACAAGGACCTTGATGACCTGAGGCGGCGACACCAGGAGGAACTCGAGTCTCAGAAACAGAGTCTGGAGACGCGGCACACAGAGACAGTCAGACAAGGTATGACTTAGTACACTCAAATAGACGCATACCACACTCACACAGACACAGAACTCAAGTCTCAGAAACAGAGTCTGGAGACACAGCACGCAGAGGCAGTCAGACAAGGTGTGACTTAGTACACTCAAATAGATTCGTATCAGAACACACAATCAAATCTTCATTTTAGTACTCTCATATAGACCTCGTACCAAAACACAGAGTCAAATCTTATGTATGTATGGCCGTCTGTTAACATTTTTTTTATCCAGGCCATATCTTGCTTACAGGTGCATACAGGACTATCAAACCTCACATGTAGGAACAACTTGGAATGGCGTTGTGTCGCATACTATTATTAGGTTACTGTGACCTACTTTCATGGTCTCCTGCACATAACAGTAAATCTAGTCTGGACCGTATCTTGAATACAGGACCATCAAACCGCACATGTAGGAACAACTTGGGATGGCGTTGTGTCGCATTCTATTACTAGGTCACTGTGACCTACTATTCATGGTCTACTGTGCGTAACAGTAAATCCTAGTCCATACCATATCTTGCACACAGATGCATACAAGACTATCAAACATCACGTGTAGGAACAACTTGGGATGGCAGTGTGTCACATTCTATTACTAGGTCATTGTGACCTACTATTCATGGTCTACTGTGCGTAACAGTAAATCCTAGTCCGGGCCATATCTTGCACACAGATGCATACAAGACTATCAAACATCACGTGTAGGAACAATTTGGGCTGGCAGTGTGTCGCATACTATTACTAAGTCACTGTGATACAAATAAATCAGATAATTTGTCTATATTCTGAACATCATAGGAAAATCTTGTTTAACCTTTGAAGAAGTCAGTACATTATTAATCAGACAGCACCTTCTCCAATGAATACAGTATCATCAGTAGTTGGTCCAAAACAAACTGTTCATCCATCCCATTGCAAACATTTCACATAATTAGAATTGAATCATACCCGTAATATATTCATTAATATCTATGGTTTTCCATCAAACTTCTGACCGGTGTATCGTGTGCCTCACCGGTACTCTTGTTACTACATCTTACAATTCCAGCTGGGATTTTTTCGCTGGGTATTGTAACGCTCTTAAAAATAACCATGGGTGGTAGTTTCCATGTATATGCAGTGCAGGCGAGCACCATGGTTAGTGACGTCTTTTCATAGCCAGTTGTTCTGATTGTTAAAACTTGAACTTATAGAACATCCATTCTCAGAGTTTAGTTCCAGTAAATCTAGAAATTCAGTGTATGGTTTTTCTTTCCTGCCGATATACAGACTGCATCTCATGGCTAGGTTTTTTAGAGCTTGATCTCTAGCAGAACCAAATGCATATGTCAATGTTTTGTGTATTTTAAGATGCCAGTTTCAATTTCTAAACGTAATATGACCCACAGATGCCATGTGACATTCAAGATTAGGTTTAAATATATAGTTAGTTCCATACTGTCTGTAAGCTTTCATGCCTTGAGCAGTGTTTCCCAGCACCTTCTCCAATGAATACAGTATCATCAGTAGTTGGTCCAAAACAAACTGTTCATACATCCCATTGCAAAAATTTCTCACAATTAGAATTGAATCATACTAGTAACATATTGATTAATATCAATGGTTTTCCATTAAACTCCTGACGGGCATATCGTGTACCTGCTTACAGTCAAGTGATACTTAAAATGTGTTGAAGCTTCTGGTAACTCAGTCTATAAAAATATTTTGTTCTTATATTATTTCTTACATTTTGTTTTCCCTACTATTTTGAACACAGTTTGTTTATTATATTTATCTCACAGGCATATTTGTTATATGTTGATCTGTTTCATAAAATTGGTCTGACAAAAATATTACTGACAATAAAAAGAAAACCACAGTAATACAACTGAGAACATTGTAGTATCCATGTTGTCACGTAATATATAACATTGCATAATTTGTTTTTCTGGTGGCATAATACATATCAGCTGAGAGGTGTAAGTACAAAAATAAAATGCAGTGAATTTTATAATAATTGTACTAAAATTATAATACTGATTGAACCAGAAAATATGTTTGGCACTCATCCTTTTGTAAAAAAATGTGTTGAGTGCATCGTTAAATAAAACATTTCCTTCCTTCCTTCCTTCATCCTTTTGTAGATAGTTTTTCTGACACTCATCTGAAGAAAATCAATCCTTGGAGCTCGCTAAAGCTTGCTAAAGCTTGCTCAAAGGATTGATCTTCTTGAGACATTTGTTAGAAAACAATCTACAAAAGGGCTCGTGCCAGAAACTATTAGTTGTTTATATACCAGTGATACTTATTGGAATGTGAACATCTCAGGAATCTGTCCTTCAAATTGGATCAGTTGAGTGAGCTGTTAAGATTCAACACAGTGATGGCTCCACAGAACCAGATTTAACACAATGTCAATGCATTTTAAAAAACACAAATAGGCCAAGTTATAAATATGAAAACCGTGTACTGAGCTTTTGTTGTTTATTGCAGTACATGTGCATCATGACCAAGTGATTGCTTGCATCAAGGAATGCCACAGTGAAACTGTAAGTAAAAATCTGTTTGTTTCATTTCAACTTATTTTCGTGCTTATATCCAATTAAGGTTCAAGCACGCTGTCCTGGGCACACAACTCTGCTATCTGGGCTCTCTGTCTAGGACTGTTGCATAGTTGGTTGTTAGTTGTTTCAAAAAGTACCAGTGAAAATACTGTTTTGTGTGTCACCAATATTATGGTAAATTACTAACTGAAAACATATTTTATTGCTTTAATTTGTAAAAGCCGTGGCCATAAATTGCCCAACTTACTGAGACCCTTTCAAGTTTCTAAAACAAAGTATGTCTGTCCATTAAGCAGAATTTCTTCACTCTGTATTGTTTGATTTGGTTGTGTATTTAGTTCAGTTTGTTTAGTTGGTGGTTTGTACATTACACACAAATATATATAATTCACTTTAATGAGTACTTCACTTCCAAAGGTGGTTTAAACAATATTTGTATTGCTTGATTTGGTTTTGTATTTAGTTCAGTTTGTGTGGTTGGTGGTTTGTATATCAATAAGATTACACACAAATATATACTGTAGATCCTGAAATTAATGCATTTCTAAATTAATGCGAGTGATGGTGGGCAGATTAAGACCCTGCAATCATCACATTTGATATTTTATTTACCAAAAAAGAATCAAAAGGATTGCACAACAGGCAGAGCCTATATAAGTGCTCTCCTGAACAAGATGGACTCTCCTGAACAAGATGGACATCAGACAATATTCATAATCATATATATATAAAACATAATAATGTCCAGTGGCATAAAATATTTAACATAATTAATATTTTTTAATATATATAGTAATAAAAGGTAGAGAGTAGATAGAATAGAAATGGGATAGTCGATTGCTTGCTTGACTGGTGAACAATTAGTCAGTCTCGTCTACAATGAATTGTTTTTTAGTTCTGTTTTATAAATATGTTAGAATTTTAATTTTGGGGGTGGGTTATGTTTTTATAACGTGGGACATATATACAACACAGAAATAAATGCATAATATTATTAATGCGAATAACACAAACTCGCTAGAAGTTGCTAAATTTGTTTATTTATATGGCAGACTATTATAATAGAGCAAATATGGCCACTCTAATTGGCATGGAAACCGATTACACAGTAGTAAAAAGATACTATAAATATTACATGGTGTGTTGTATAATGGAGACAGAAAGTAATCTCTTGCTTGTCGGATTGATGCTACCCAGTTGCCGTTTGGTTGCCATATATTGGATGTGTGATCTTTGCAGGTATCTGATCAGCGCATTGACCACCAGAGAGCTCTGGATTCCATGAGATTGTCTCATCTGGAGGAAATAGAAACTCTTCGCACAAAACATGACCACCAGATGGAAGGCAAGTTACTGTTGTTGTACAGTGGTAACGTAGATATAATTACTCATGTCGTAAAACTGGATTTTATGTGTACATTCTTGTGTGACCTACTTTTTTCTGTTAGTTGTTTTGTTGTATGAACACATTTGAACTGAGAGTTTATGATAATATTGGAAGTACAACTTGTCCACTATTATTATCCATACGGTTGAAAATATCTTGGTTTCTATCAACGTGTTATGTTTCACTAGAAAATAAAGTGATTTGTAGCACCTTGTTGTCATAAGGTTGGCTAATGCCATTGTTTGGTCAATCAAATGAACCCCTCAAGTCATGATGTTTGACAGTTTGTTGTTCCATCATCATATCCAGTTAATTGGAAATTTAAAAATAAACTTATTTCTGTATTTAAAATCCATGTGTTCATTTAATTTCTTTATGCAGCTGTCAAATTTTCATGTAAACTTCACTAATCAAAAGTGAATATTTCAAGGACACACAGACAAGGCCTTATTACACTGACATTGTCAGAAAAAAAGCAAAATGATCATAAAGAGTCACAATTGTTTTATAATATTTGTTTTTATTCAAACTTTACGAAAATTACTATCATAATTATAATTATTTGAACTATAGTTTTGTTGGACAAATCAGGAACTTTCCAAACTAGATTCTCATGTATCATTTCGCAGTCTATTTTCAAAAAGGAAAACATTTTAATTAATTTTAGGTGGGGTTTTTTTCAAAGATATAAATTAAAATTAATAATGTGTAATTATTAGGATATTAAACTTCTTTCAATTTCGTATCAGATTTATGTTCCTTTTATTTGCTTTAGCTGGTGACAGTTCAGAATGTTTTTTATTCGTGGCATAAAATGGAAGCTCGTTTAATATCCTATAATGATGTCACCAAAATGTTTTCAATTTGCACCTAGTCCATTGTTAAATTATATTGACCCTTAGTGAATGTCACAACAATTATACACTAACATTGTGAATTTGATGAATTGAAGTTTGCAGTAAGTGTGACGTAGTGTTCATAAAAGCAGTGTTAAATTAAACCAAAATTACACCTGAAATACAACAGCATAGCAGCAGTGTTTCCACTTACTGGAAAATGCCAAACATCATGTAACTGATTATTCACCAATAAGATAATACGACATCCAAAATTGAGTAAACATGAGTGTAAAATTTATAGACTAGCAAAGGCATGTATTTTGATGAGGATAAAGTCATGTGGTTAACACACAGTGGGCGATGTTACATACAGGGTAATTGTTGAAACTGCAATCACAAATATATTTTTAATATTTAAGCATTTAGAATAAATCATCCAATTTAAGTTTGTACCAGTGATGCACCATTCTTTGATTTAGGAAGGCTGCTTAGCTCTACCTCCAGACTGTTACATAACAATACAGTGTTAGTCACTGTAAAGAATGTATGTAAGAAGGCATTTGACGTTCACTTAAACTGTAGTCGTCTTCTTATAGTTCATGTTCATTAACATTAGTCACAAGCAATAAGTGTCAAGCAAGGTAGTATTTAACAAGTTATATGTATGTTTTTAGATGTGTTTTGTTATTGAATGTGTTATCATAAATATGATGTTAAATTAGTATAGGAATAACCCTGGTTTGGTACTAAAGTAAATAATTAATGAACACACATTTGTATTACCTAATTAAATAAACTGCATTAACTATAAGTACTGTAATGTATCATCTAGGATACTTATTTACATATAGTATGTGTTTAAGTTAATGAGTCAAGTGTAACTGGTAACATTACTGACATAAACCCTGAGAATTGTCATAAAAAAGTTACAGCGTATATTTTAACTACCAAGTCTATGTCAGTCAAGTGTAACATTACTGACATAAAACCTCAGAATTGTCATAAAAGTTACAGCGTATATTTTAACTACCAAGTCTATGTCAGGCTGTGGTGGTATATTTGAGAATAATGGCCATGATGCATAGTCACAAATAATAAGAATAAAATGTCCATTCAGAGATTCAGTCACCACACTCTGTATACGGTTACGGGTAGAAATAACCTTCAGGCAGGAGAGCACATACCATGTAGTCAGGAATACTGGTGGGAATCCCAACAATGTATATTAAATATATTAAATGGGATTGAATCTTAGGTAGATGGTGTTCCTTCGTAGAGAAAATATAAATTGTTTTTATAGGTTGGTGGGGGCAAGACGTAGCCCAGTGGTACAGCGCTTGCTCGATGCGCGGTCAGTGTGGGATCGATCCCCGTGGTGGGCCCATTGGGCTATTTCTCGTTCCAGCCAGTGCACCACGACTGGTATAATAAAGGCCGTGGTATGTACTACCCTGTCTGTGGGATGATGCATATAAAAGATCGCTTGCTTCTAATCGAAAAGAGTAGCCCATGAAGTGGCGACAGCAGGTTTCCTCTCTCAATATATGTGTGGTCCTTAACCATATGTCTGATGCCATATAACCGTAAATACAATGTGTTGAGTGCGTCGTTAAATAAAACATTTCTTTCATTCTTTTTTTTATGGTTGGTAGTTGTATATACTCACCAGCTTTCAGAAACTTAATTTTGCTGTTGTATTTCTGTGTCAGGACACATATGACATAAACGGTTATGTTTATGAAGGATGTGCATGGGAAATTCACATAAATTGTTGTACATACACAATTAAGTAAAGCAGTTAGTGGCCTGGCAGCCATCAAATGTGCTCTTCACATTTTGATTTTCATTCACTAGCAGGCACGGCCATAAATTATTTAGTGGTCTCGTAATTAGCTCCTGAGGCTTGGTATTAAGGGCAGAATGAGAGGGGGCATTGGATGAAGTCTTGTATCAATGCCTGGGTGTGAATGTATAATGTTACTCAGCTGGCTAGTAGAAGTAACAAGATGTTTATTAAATGTTTATTCAGTGTATATTCGTTTTGATTAGGAAATAGCTCATATTCTAAGATATAACACAACCCCATTTTATTCATCTCCTACTGATCCAACCAGAGGGGACAATAGGTTTTGTCACCTTCGTTCTGCCTGTCTGTCTGTCTGTCTGTTTGTCCGTCTGTCTGTTTGTCCCACATATAGTTTTTTTTACCTTTGTTTTTACAATGCCTCAAAATATTCAGCTAATATTTTGTCTAGTTTTATCATGTACTGTTACAGATCAAGTTTGACTTTTGTGGCAATTTACCCATTTTTTCATAGAGTTACGGCTCTTGAACTTAGGAGATATGAAAATTTGTGGGTCCTGGTAGGGAAAAGGTATTGCTTTAGCAGTACTCTCAGAATGCTGTTTTAACATGATAGTGTATTATTAAACAGTATGAAGACCCAACACAACACAAATAAAGAAAATGCCTACCATTAAACTCTAGTACTAGTTAAACCACTTGCACCGACCAGTGATCCATAACTGGTTCAACAAAGGCCATGGTTTGTGCTATCCTGTCTGTGGGAAGCGCAAATAAAAGATCCCTTGCTGCTAATCGGAAAGAGTAGCCCATGTAGTGGCGACAGCGGGTTTCCTCTCAAAATCTGTGTGGTCCTTGACCATATGTCTGATGCCATACAACCGTAAATAAAATATGTTGAGTACGTCATTAAATAAAACATTTCTTTCTTTCTAGTACTACATAGTTAATTTTCTTTGTTGAATGTAACTGAGGCACATACATTTATAAAATAACACCTGATGTTGCCAAATAGGTTACACTTTTAAATCACTAATGAGGGATAAATTATACACAGTTTTCCACTTTGATCATATTATAGTATAACAGCTATTATTTGTATACCACCACCACCACCCCCTCCAGTCTTTGTGCCACCCCCAGTACTGCTTATTTGGTGTTTGTCTTCTTAGGAAGCACAAGAGGTTTTCATTGCTGGTGGTCATTAAATATTTACTCACTGAGGTTAGGGAAAGTCCACCTATGATAATGTAATCAGTTAAATAATACCATGCATCCAGTTTATGGAAGATTAATACTTACATCAACAATGATTTCTTCATAAAGTATTTACAGAAGAAATTGGAAAGCATGCAGTTTAATACCATGATCTTGCAGTATATATAAACACATATGTACACTTGATTTGAGCCAGCAGTATGAAAATAGACTTGTACCTTTGTAAATGGTCAAACTATACACAGTTGAAATTCCACCTGTTATTGTGACTCTCCCCAGTAATTCGCTGATCTGTATACCTATATTGAGTGAATATGATAGGCCAGTGTTATAAATAACTTGCTGACAGGCTTGGGACAAGTACCTGCTTCAGGTGAAAGCTGATATTACAGATGGCTTCTGTAAGCGGAGAAAGGATTTACCAGTGCAGTGTCTAGTGTCAGTCCTAGTGTCTGTACAGGATTAGATTTCTACCTTTTTGATGATGACGTAACATTTGTTATTCATTCGCATTTTCAACTGTTGCTTTGTGATATCAGATGTATTTGAGAGGTGTCTTTGTGGATGGTACAGATATCTACTTGCTAACATCACTGACAGTATATGTCAAAAAAACATCAGTTTTTGTAAGGGTGACAGCATAAGTAACTTTCTTCTGTGAAGTAAGAGAAAAGCTACAACTCCAGTTTGTGCTCAGCCGTCTGGAGACAACTAAACTGAAAACTTAACGGGATTCTTGGAGAGATTCAAAGACTTTTGTCAGTATACCATGCAGGATGTATTGTGTGCTCCAGTACTAAACTAACAGTTCGGACAAAAAGAATAGCTTGTATGGTAGATGTTTAACATTGTTAAACTCAAAATGGCCAAAAACGGGAAACCATTTCTTCAAGACGTAATCAGTTGCATGAAAGGTATTCTAATTTGTGTGTGTGTGTGTTTGGGCGTGTGTGAATATATACATATATTCTTGTGTTTGTCAGTTTTCTATTTTTATATCCTAATGTATATAGATTTTTAACTGATTTTTATTAGATATTATGAATGTGAAATCGCTTAATTCTCTGGATAGGCCAAATCAATCTGCAGTTTGTATTTGTAGACTAACTGTTCACTTATTTTAGGTGTTCTAACTAAACAGGATCAAACTGAACAATTTGTCCATGCTGACAGTCATTTAAGGTTTAGCCATACCTGGACATGGTGTCCACAACTGGGTTCAGGGCATGTTGACTGTCGACCCAGTCCATGTTGAGGTCTTGTGGTTTTCAGATGATGGTTGCTTATTTCTTAACAACCAAACCAACAAAATTCTAAACAAACTTTGCAGAAAGACATGAATCAAACTAAAAGTTTTAAGATAACAAGTTATAATAAGATTAAGTTTCAATATTACTTGGTAGGTCATCATTACTGTGTGTTTAAGCGTGTTTGAAAGGAGAAAACCTGACTTGATCTGCTAAGATAACAAGTGTGTCTAGTAATGTACTGTGGTTATAATTGAATGTGTATTGTAATACACAGATTAGGGGGTCTTGCATACTTGACTGACTTCACAACGACAGCAGTCTGTCAGTCGGTCGAGGAACATGGCCATATTATAAGAAATTTCCTTCACAAATAGTGACACTCAATGTCTCAGTGTGGTCCTATTACTAGCTAGGATTAATTTACTATTTTGATTATGGGAGAAGGAAAACACACACAACACCATACTATAATACAAACAACTGATTAATTTATCACATTCTATAATACAGTTGCTAGGTACAATATTTACTTCCAGTAATTATCCAAAACAAATGTGGGTGTTTGCTGTGGGGAGGGGGACATAAAATGGCAGCAGTTTTAATATTTAGGCCGTGAAAACTGATATCTATATGAAGAGTTGTGAAAACTAGTATAACATGGCCATTGTAGTTGTTAGTCTTGGTGATAGGTTTTATCACCTTTATACTTTAGAGGATTGGAATTATGTATTATTGTAGGCTGATCTTTGCCATGACGTAGAAGTTGGCACAGTATTCAGTAGTTCAGTGATATAATGTCACTGAAAAGCCAACTGAATTAACCTTTCCCCATAACATATTTGGTCTGTTTCAGGTTGTTTGAAAGAGGCCCTGTTATAACTTAGGTTTTGTAGTCTAAAAGAGGGTCCTGTTGTAATTTAGTGTTCAAATAGGTTTTCTTCAACTACTTGTAGTTTGAAAGAGGCCTTGTTATATCATGGTGTACAAATAGGTTTTCTCTCAGCTACTTGTAGTTTGTTAACATCATTCTCCAGTCACAGATTCCACATATACTGCTGTATCATTGCATGACCTTTAAACCAACACTGCATCTGTAAATATGTTGTACATCTGACAATGGATGTGATCCATTTTCTTGTTGGGTAACATTTAATTACGTCAGTTTAACCCTATCTGTTGCTATTCCCCCACTGTCTGTGCAGAAGTAAACAAGTGAAATTGGTGTGTTATTTTTACACTTGCCACCTGCCAACAGCATATATATTTAATATACTGTTATTTTTTGTAACTTAAAACATAATTTGTTGCAAACTTTTATACTTCAACGTTGCACCAATTTTTACTACATTTTGCACGTCAGAGAAAATTATACTAGCATATATAATTATTTATATATTAAGTAGACTACATGTGTCAACATTACATAAACAAACTCTTAAAGGAGTATTCATTACGAAAAATAAGAGTTCTTTGTTGGGAAGATGCCTGTCCAAAGTATCTATATCAATATGTGTTTTTAAAAATAGAAAAAAGTGCCGTACCAGAATTCATTAAAAAAAACCTTGAATATTTCTACTTTATAGCGATGGTCATCTTTATGAAAGGAATTCCCCCCCCCCCCCCATAAGTGAATGTGACATGGGTGGCGGAATACGATTACTTGACCTGCAGTATACATAGTCTGACAAAAAAGCCACTAGCCAAAAAAGTTTCCGAGACCGATTTCTCAAGCAACAGCAATTGTAATTAAAAACCCCACACAGTTTATGAGCAGTACACTGCAATCGTTAGTTTGAACCGGTATTTATACTGCTAAGATAAATGTTAGAAAAACAACAAATACAAACTAGCAAGATAAATCCCAATTATTGCAACTCTGCTGTGATACTTACAAATCACCATGCAAAAATCACCAACTTGAAAATGTTAAATATTGTTAATTTTGTTACAATATTAACTATCATGTTGGCAGCATCAGCTGCCTAGCTTCTTCAGGAGAACATGATTCTTTTAACTGTCTATGTAATGACAAACTTCACTTAATATTAACACTATAATAATCGTTTGATATTAAACGATAAGCACAACTCCTTTGTTTGTGACATTAATTAAATTTGTTTTCATGTTTTGTATTATTAACATATTTTAAAACATTGCAGAACTACATAATATTTAATGTACTTGTTTTATCTTTCAGAACTACATAAGCAGCATCGCAGTAAGGTGGATGACATGACAAATAGATTTGAAAGTATAAAGCTTGCACTCGGGGTAAGACTTGATTAACACAGCAGTAAGGTGGATGACATGACAAGTAGATTTGAAAGTATAAAGCTTGCACTCGGGGTGAGACTTGATTAACACAGCAGTAAGGTGGATGACATGACAAGTAGATTTGAAAGTATAAAGCTTGCACTAGGGGTGAGATTTGACTAACACAGCAGTAAGGTGGATGACATGACAAGTAGATTTGAAAGTATAAAGCTTGCACTCGGGGTGAGACTTGATTAACACAGCAGTAAGGTGGATGACATGACAAGTAGATTTGAAAGTATAAAGCTTGCACTCGGGGTGAGATTTGACTAACACAGCAGTAAGGTGGATGACATGACAAGTAGATTTGAAAGCATAAAGCTTGCACTCGGGGTAAGACTTGACTTAACACAGCAGTAAGGTGGATGACATGACAAGTAGATTTGAAAGTATAAAGCTTGCACTCGGGGTGAGACTTGACTTAACACAGCAGTAAGGTGGATGACATGACAAATAGATTTGAAAGCATAAAGCTTGCACTCGGGGTAAGACTTGACTTAACACTCACAGGTTACTGACGGTTTACAATGTAAATGAAATAAATTAAATGAACTTGAAACCTGCCTTAGAACACAAGTCTTTTGCTCTGTACCAGTAATTATACTTTTTGGTTTAGATTGACAAATATTTTGATATGTTACTCAGGTAAGGTCAAATTGTCATTTGTCTGACAGAGGCAAATATTCAAATTTTTGAAAAATTTAGTAAATGTTAAAATTTTTTATTTAGGTTCCTTTCTCACAAACTTTTCCTAGACAGTGAAACTTGGTTTATAGTTGGACTTATATATTCATCTTAATGTGCATCATTAATTTTATAAAGTCAGTTGCTGTGTGAGATTTTTGGTTTTATGAGATCACTTGTTATTTAAACATTGCTGGCTGTGTGAGATCACTGATTGAGATCAGTAGCAGTTTGAGATCAATGGTTATGTGAGATCAGTAGCTGTGTGAGATTACTGTCTGAGATTATATAGTATATATGAAGTGTCTGATGGAGTGCTGTGCTTAATTATATGATGTACATGAAGTGGTTGATGGAGTGCTGTGCTTAATTATATGATGTACATGAAGTGGTTGATGGTGTGCTGTGTTTAATTGTATGATGTACATGAAGTGTCTGATGGAGTGCTGTTTAATTATATGATGTACATGAAGTGTCTGATGGTGTGCTGTGCTTAATTATATGATGTACATGAAGTGTCTGATGGTGTGCTGTGTTTAATTATATGATATATATGAAGTGTCTGATGGTGTGCTGTGTTTGATTATACAACATATATGAACTGTCTGATGGTGTGCTGTTTAATTATATGATGTACATGAAGTGTCTGATGGTGTGCTGTTTAACTATATGATGTACATGAAGTGTCTGATGGTGTGCTGTGTTTAATTATATGATGTATATGAAGTGTCTGATGGAGTGCTGTGTTTAATTATATGATGTACATGAAGTGTCTGATGGTGTGCTGTGTTTAATTATATGATGTATATGAAGTGTCTGATGGAGTGCTGTGTTTAATTATATGATGTATATGAAGTGTGTGATGGTGTGCTGTGTTTAATTATACAATGTACACGAAGTGTCTGATGGTGTGCTGTGTTTAATTATATGATGTACATGAAGTGTCTGATGGTGTGCTGTGTTTAACTATATTATGTACATGAAGTGGTTGATGGTGTGCTGTGTTTCCAGGAGAAAGTAGAGATGATGAAGATGGAGTGTGAAGAAAACCGGCGACGCGCTAAAGCCAGTGAGGAGGCTCTTCTCCGAGATTCCGACGTTCGTGTGCATGTAAGTTAGTATGCACAGGCTGAGTCTGCTCAGTGAATTTGTGAAGATTTGGGTAATTGTAGACACATTTGGCTTCTGCTCTATCATTTTGTGGTTAACAGACAGTAACATCCATTTAAAACACAAACAAATATTTCACTGGCTCTGTCAGTGGTGGCCAACTGAAAATATAGAAATATATCTATTGGGTGGTCATCATATCTAGCAATTGTGTGTAGTGATTGCAAGATAACTCTAAATGTTTACATTTCTGGGGTTATATTTCAGCTTGCTCTACAGCCATACCAAAACTTGCCTAAGGAAATTGAGAGCTTGAAGACGGTCGTTGAAATGCGAAATGAAGAGATACAAAAACTTCGCCTTAAAAACATGGATCTTGAAAAACATGTAAGTTAAATCTTACATTTTGTTCTTTTACAGTTTTCCAAAATTACAGATTTTTCTTTTGATATTTTGTTGTATTATCTGAAGACAGCAATAATATTATTAGCAATAATACTGCCTTGATGTCTGAGATAAATCTGATACGACGACTTGAACTGCCATGGCCCACTCTTCTTGTGTAAGTTCTACATAGAGGAACTGGTGTGTTTGAGATAGGTTACACAGCTTAACAACATGAGCTGATGCTGGCTAGTTTCTAGCATTCATAGGTTACACAGCTTAACAACATGAGCTGATGCTGGCTAGTTTCTAGCATTCATAGGTTACACAGCTTAACAACATAGCTGATGCTGGCTAGTTTCTAGCATTCATAGGTTACACAGCTTAACAACATGAGCTGATGCTGGCTAGTTTCTAGCATTCATAGGTTACACAGCTTAACAACATGAGCTGATGCTGGCTAGTTTCTAGCATTCATAGGTTACACAGCTTAACAACATGAGCTGATGCTGGCTAGTTTCTAGCATTCATAGGTTACACAGCTTAACAACATAGCTGATGCTGGCTAGTTTCTAGCATTCATAGGTTACACAGCTTAACAACATGAGCTGATGCTGGCTAGTTTCTAGTATTCATAGGTTACACAGCTTAACAACATGAGCTGATGCTGGCTAGTTTCTAGTATTCATAGGTTACACAGCTTAACAACATGAGCTGATGCTGGCTAGTTTCTAGCATTCATAGGTTACACAGCTTAACAACATAGCTGATGCTGGCTAGTTTCTAGCATTCATAGGTTACACAGCTTAACAACATGAGCTGATGCTGGCTAGTTTCTAGTATTCATAGGTTACACAGCTTAACAACATGAGCTGATGCTGGCTAGTTTCTAGCAGTCATTTGTATTCTGATCAACTTCATGTTAGACAGCACCTAGTGACTGGATATTTAAAACTCATGATCAATGAAAGAAATAAGAAGAACTTTTCACTAGTCCCCCGGACAAATATATCTAGAAATCTACTTGTCCGCCAATACTTTCACTTGTCCAAATACGTTGTTAGTTTTATTCAAGTGCAAGGACATTAGTTTTGATTGCTGAAAATGAAACTGCATTGAAAATTTTGACTTGTCCACTGGACAACCACTGATGTACATTTTGCTTGTCCGAGCAAATTTCCACTTGTCAGGACAAACAAATATTGATGATGAAAATGTTTCTTTCTGCGTCACTTCGATGTTTTCCTATAATAAGATAAGATGTAGGTGATTTAGGTATGGATCTTTTTCATTTAAAGTCATTCTTGACAAAATTATGTTTCAGCTTGAAGAGTTGCCCATTGTGCAAGAGAAGCTGATTTCTTGTCAACAAAAAATTGAAAACTTGGAGGCTATTGTGAACATAAAGACAGATCATGAAAAGTAAGTTGGGGAGAACAGATTTGTTGTACACACGGTTGAATCCTTTTCCCACCACTTTCATCTGGATCCTGTAATTGTTATTATCCAAGTAGGTTTCACACTGTTTCTGTACAGCTTTCAACTCACCAGTAGTGGGTTTGAGCTCTATGTATCATCAGGGCATTGACATTATAAACATGTTGAAACATTTAACATTTCAGTTTGTATAATGTATTATTCATGTTTACATTTATTGTATGAATCTTTCGGTATAAATTATTTGGTAAGCTGTTTATCATCAAATTCAATCATGCATAGTAGGGGCTTAGTTTGACATGTATATTTTCTTAATATAAATTTGTTTCATATCTATAATCTTATCAACATATTTTACAGACAGCTTCATGGGAAGTGTCAGAACCTGATGAAAAAGTATGACAAGGAAAGCAAGACGAACAAGAGGCTGTCGATGGACTACGAGGAGTTAATGTGGCGCATGATCCAGGAATCTTCGACGTCCTCTGACAACGTCTACCATCGCCAGATCAGCCATTCTCCTCCCAGCAGTGGGAAGTCGTCACCGGACCCAGTTAGGAAGGGTCTCACTTCCACTGCTGGTGACGCGGAAGCAACATTACGCCGCTGCTATGGAGATGATTCCTTTGAGCGGCGACTCAAGCGGCGCTCAGGAACGTTCATCATCGAGTCAAAGGGATCATCTCCATCAGCCATTCCACAGGCAAAAAGATCATCATCAGAGGGAGTAGAACCATGTTCACCTCAATCGTCGGCCGTCTCTTGTTCGGATACCAGCAAACACTCTGTGACAGAGTTGTCCTCCCTGGACACCAGTCTACAAAGATCATCAGAGGGATTAGAACCATGTTCACCTCAGTCGTCGGCAGTCTCTTGTTCGGATACAAGCAAACACTCTGTCACGGAGTTGTCCTCCCTGGACACCAGTCTACAATCTGTCTCGAGCAGTGAGCTTTCCACCTCGAACACTAGTGACCAGTCTGTCTCACAACAAATACTGTCTCTTGACACAGCTGAGCAACCCGACTTGCAAGCGATAGGAGGGGACTGTGTGTTTGAAGATGAGAAGAATGACGATGCTGAAAAGAATGTCTCTGTAAACGTTTGTGTTGCCCTGCCAGATGAGGGAAAATGCCAAACCACAGATGAAGAAGAACAGTCACTTCCACAAAGTGACGAGGAACTATCACCTCCACATAGTGATGCACTCTTCTCTTCACACGATGGAGGACATTCCTCTTCAAACAATGGAGAACCATCACTTCCCCGTGACAGAGGTCTGTCAGCACAGACTGATGAGAAACAGTCAGCACAGACTGATGAGAAACAGTCAGCACAGACTGATGAGAAACAGTCAGCACAGATGGCACATACTGATGAGAAACAGTCAGCACAGACAGCACAGACTGATGAGAAACAGTCAGCACAGACTGATGAGAAACAGTCAGCACAGACTGATGAGAAACAAACAGCACAGACTGATGAGAAACAGTCAGCACAGACTGATGAGAAACAGTCAGCACAGACTGATGAGAAACAGTCAGCACAGATGGCACATACTGATGAGAAACAGTCAGCACAGACTGATGAGAAACAGTCAGCACAGACTGATGAGAAACAGACAGCACAGACTGATGAGAAACAGACAGCACAGACTGATGAGAAACAGTCAGCAAAGACTGATGATAAACAGACAGCACAGACTGATGAGAAACAGTCAGCACAGACTGATGAGAAACAGACAGCACAGACTGATGAGAAACAGTCAGCACAGACTGATGAGAAACAGTCAGCACAGTCAACACAGACTGATGAGAAACAGTCAGCACAGACTGATGAGAAACAGTCAGCACAGTCAACACAGACTGATGAGAAACAGTCAGAACAGACTGATGAGAAACAGACAGCACAGACTGATGAGAAACAGTCAGCACAGACTGATGAGAAACAGTCAGCACAGACTGATGAGAAACTGTCGGCTCATCACAGAGTAGTTAAGGAATCTGACGTGTAAAATAATCACACACCTACTGTATATCTTTGCCAGTAAGTCAACCTTGCCTGTAAGTCGAGCCCTGAAAACTTTTTTTTATTATTGTCCCTTTTATAAGTCGACCTATAAAAAATGACCAATAAATGTTAAAGTAATTCTTACTTACCCCCCCCCCCCCCCAGTTTAAAACAACATTGTGATGGAAAACGTTTGACTTGTAGTTGAAGATATACGGTAAACATTGGAAGTTAACTAGACCTGATCTTTCTAAGTGTTCAGTCACAGAGGCTGCCTGATTGGTTTTCAGGTGGATGAGACTCTGTGCCTTATCCTGCTAAATCAAGAGTGCAAAATGTCAATGGTCGTTCCATTGGTTTCATTCACTGGAGTTATCTTTGTGAATTGCAGAACTTGGTCACAGATTGTCTCAATTGTTTGAGCATGTGAATGACCTTGGACCAATATGTAGTCAGTTATTAGATCTACTACTCTTTGTCCTATTCCCAGTGGAAGTTTCCTAAACGTTGCTAAAGAAAATGTTGTGTATTAAAAAACCTAGAGAGCCCACAAAGTAATTCTGTGTGTTGGTGCATATTATATGGTTACGTTCTTTTGTGTGCCTATAATCGAAGAGAAATGATTATTCTGTAATATTATTATGAAGCTTGTGTTCAGTGCAGTGTGTGGATAAAAATATCTATATTAACCAAGGCCCTGGCCTGGTGCTTGTAAAACTTTTAGAGTCTAAACTCGAGACTCTAATAGAGTCTTGAGACGTGAACGTCATGACAACTCCATACAAATTGCGTGTGATGTCATTACAGATTGAGTGCGGGTCCTGTTCCACAAAACTGTCTTAGCGCTAAGATCACCTTGAGTGCATAAGGTAGTTACGTATTTAAGGTGATCTCAGCTCTAGGATCGCTTTGTGGAATGGAGACCAGGACTTCGACTGTAGAAACTTTTGATGATTAAATTAAGCAGATTGTTACACACATTGCATTAATGTTTACATAATATTTTGTTTTATTATTTAAAGAAATGTACCATCTAAAATCTAGTGATGAACAAAAACCACAGAAACATAGGTTAAAGTCAGGATTTAAAAACCACAAGTTAATAATTAAATTGTAGTTTGGTTTAATTTTGGTTTCAGATAACATAGGTAAAGAATGAAAAGCATAGTTGAAATATTGTTGAAAGGTTAATGTTTTTAAGTCTATGACAATTTTCACACTATCATTTTTGCTTCATACACAATAAATATAGCTTTTTTAAGTACAATATTTTCGTCAATCATTGTTAAATGCATGAGTAATCTTCAAACAAAAAAATTTCAATAGTATTTTTTCACTCAAACATCTCCTGCATTTTCAAAATAGAAGCATCATGCACCCAGTTTGTTGATATTTAGGGAGATGCAAAATGACATTCAAATACTGATGTCATTCAAATTCAGAAACGTTTATGTGATCTATGGGATGTGGCTCTTGTAACTTAGCTCTACATTGGTTATTTAAAATAATTGTTCATTCCATATTGAGCAGAGAACATCATTTATTTTGAAATAAAAATGTAGAACAAATATGTTCAGAGTTTTAAAAGATAAAAGAAACCAAATAGTAACATTTGTCCAATATAACGTAAAGCAAACTTTATGGGTCAAAAATTGTCATTGACTTTTCTTGTCCATTGTCAACTTTTAGTCTCAGGATTTCTCGTGTCTAAAACCTTTCAAGAGATGACTTCTTAAAAACAGAAAGAGCAAACTTTGGTGCTAGTTAGCTTGAAGGAAATGCAAATAATGTCTTTCAAACATGAAGTACAGCTAACTGTAGAAGACAGTTTCATTGTAATGCTGCTGATAAACTGGGCAGCATTTCATATCAACATGGTATACACGTGTAATACAGCCATGGCTGTCATACGGGAAGCCTAATGAATCTTAACATAGTATACACACACACGTAATACAGCCATGGCTGTCATACAGGAAGCCTAATGAATCTTAACATAGTATACACACACACACGTAATACAGCCATGGCTGTCATACAGGAAGCCTAATGAATCTTAACATAGTATACACACACACACGTAATACAGCCATGGCTGTCGTACAGGAAGCCTAATGAATCTTAACATAGTATACACACACACACACGTAATACAGCCATGGCTGTCATACGGAAGCCTAATGAATCTTGACCGTATACACGCACACACGTAATACAGCCATGGCTGTCATACGGAAGCCTAATGAATCTGAAAATATTAATAGTTTTTTATTTTGTTGTTAATTGATGTTTTAATAAATTTTGACATTAAATCAAATCCTAAGAATATTGTTAAAAAAATTTCATTCTAAATTCAGTATCAAAACAAAAGAGATGATTTAAAATCTGCATATTATATTTCTTTAATTCATGGTGACCAATTAGGCTGGTGTGGAAGTTAGCATTGAAATTAGTTTTTTTTTAATTTGTAAATTATATCTTCGAATTCATTTGTGTGTGTAAATACCGGTAGTTGTTGTGTGTCAATGAAATTCAGTTTAATGTTTTTGATCTTTGAAAAATAATAATATGCACTGTAAATTTGAGACATAATGAGTATTTTACATGAAAAAGTTTTCAGCTTTTATGTGAATAGATTAAATGTCAGAATTATATATAGTCCATGTGTGTCAGGATACTTTGCATATAGCTGTAGATATTTTAAGCTAGATACCTGCCAGCAGTATTGGTAAAGAGGGAAGCAATAAACAACAATTGGTTAATGATGTCAGTGAGTGCTGTTTTTACATCTTCATTTACATTTTCAGTAAATCAACACCGTGGCTGGGGGAGGGCATTCATCCCACACTTGTGGCTACCTCGGTATTTAAATGTCCCAGAATGCATTTAAGATCAGCTACATGTACAATGTCATGTCATGTCATAGGGTTTTACGTGCATATTCAGAACAAGCTGTTGTAACGCATGCCTGTTGTTGGCACAAGAGCCGGCCTTGGCCGGCTTCTCCGTCCATGACAGGAAAGGTGGGGGGAGGGGAGAGGAGGGACTGCCTGCACTGGCAGGTGCAAGGGAGCACCAGCAGCCCGATCAAATCGGTAGCAGGCGGGTGGGGTACATGTACAAGCCAGAGTTAACAAGAAATATTTGAAAGTAGGCAACAGCAGAATGGTTTAGATTTGGAACCTAATTCGTTTAAGTATTTATATAAATAAACACTTTAACTGACATTCGCTGTAAGTTAATGTATAAAATCTGTAGGTGGTAGAAGTTATTTTAAATCGGTAACCTACCATCTGAAAATGCGTGTTTTTAGCTGAGTTTTTTTGTTGTTTTTTATTTAAACGGGAGAAAAATGCTTGGTTTATTTTCTTTTTAATCACCAGAGTTATTATCAAACACATTGGTGATCAGAATTTTATGCAGAAATTTGAATTGCATAGCTTTATTCAAAGATGTATAGTGTAAGTATTGTTATTTCATTTTCATACATCATCCTGACCAAATTTTCAATTACTCTGTTACTTTTTGTAACACTGGGAGCATGTATAGAAGTTTGAATTGGGTTATATATACATGTATATTATAAAATAAAGAAATACTTCTAAAAATATATATTTAAAATTAGTTCCTTTTTTTTTCCACATATTTTTTTTAAACAACCTTTATTATTACTTTAATTTAGCATATTAATACTGTATGAATTGAGTATTTCTAGGAACAGACCGGTATTAAGATCTTGGTCTTGTCTCAATAGGTGTCCGAGTTACACACATCAGAGGTTTGCATTTATTATCTTATAATACAAAATGCTGATAACGCTAATGATTGACAAAGAATGCTAATTTAGTTTAAAATAACAGAGCATTTCTGTTCAATAGGAATAAAAACCATAGAAATGTATCAACAATCCTAAATGTTAGCATGGACCTATGCTCAGCATTCAACTGTTGGGGTTTGTGGTGTAATGTTTTCAAGTAAATCTTGCATTAAGAGTCACCTTTATTAGGGAGGTTGTGATTTCCAGCTTGTACAGGAAGGGATATTTTTGTTTTACAATATCTCAGCACATTTTAAACTACAGGTGTTTGGTGTCTTAACATTGGTTATTTTGACATTTTGTTTGGTCTAAAGACTGTAAACTCGTTGCCATAACATAGGCTTCTCTTTTTGGTCCTTTATATGCATTTTCCCATAGACAGGACGGTGCATACTGCAGCCTTAGTTGTAAACCACCAAGAACATAGAGGGTGATTGATACTCATCATACATCAGGCAAGCGCTGTATGGACTGAGCTAAATCCTTCTCAATCTAATTAAAATTAGCTCCACAATTACATGTGGATCTTACACCAGCCAGTTGGAGCTCATGTTCACCAATCAAAACCTTACTTGCAGAATCCTGCCAGTGATTTAAAACTAACAACACTGCGTAGTCCCCAATGTCCAGGTAACATTTCGTCTGTAAATAATAATTTAAATATTGACCAATGACACTTCGCCTTTTATAACGTTATTTGGGAGCATACAAATTCTAAAAATATCGGGCGAGTCTATTTTAGTGGCCGCAGTACAGCGAACCATACCAATAGGTACGGGGTGGGTTGTCAGTCTTTAATTTTACATTAAAAATTATTTATTTATTTATATTAAAAAAAAACTAAATCAGTCTTCAGTTTTACATTACAAATTATTTATTTTATAAAATAAAACATGTTTTAAGGCATTCATAATTCACACGAAACATGTCGTATACCCTAAGGATAATTCGGAATGTTTTCAAATTATTTTTAAATCACTGGCAGGATTCTGCAAGTAAGGTTTTGATTGGTGGACATGAGCTCCAACTGGCTGGTGTTAGATCCACATGTAATAGTGGAGCTAATTTTAATTAGATTGAATCCTTCTCATCTTCTACATATCTCAATACTGGCAAGCATAGTTGTTCATTAACTTTTGATCAGCTATCAATTCTTCTAAGAGCTTAGATAGTATCATTCAGAAACTTGATACAGGGATCCTCCGGGGCAGTTACTACAACTAGTAGAGAGAGATTTGAAATTGAATGTGACATTTCTAATTTTCATGTACTGGTAGTTGTACATTTCTACACATATGGAGTAACTAGTAACAATGTGTACGTATAGCACATGAGTTTTATCTTTCTACATATATGGATCAACTTGTAATAATGTGTACGTATAGCACACAAGTTTCTCTTTCTACACATGAGCAACTTGTAATAATGTGTACATATAGCACATGAGTTTAGCACATGCGTTTATCTTTCTACACATACTTGTTCAGGTTTCTGTACACACTGGAAATAATAGGCTCTCTGTTAACTACAAGTACTGTCTCTAATTAATAATTCTGCTAAATTATCCTATGAATGAAAATGACTTCTAGAAAACATCTGTTGGTCAACGCCAGTCGTCTCTGGTGTATGCATGTAGATAGAGAGTTATGTGCTGTATTCACTATCACTAGCGAGATTGTCAATGCCAGTCGTCTCTGGTGTATGCATGTAGATAGAGAGCTATGTGCTGTATTCACTATCACTAGCGAGATTGTCAATGCCAGTCGTCTCTGGTGTATGCATGTAGATAGAGAGCTATGTGCTGTATTCACTATCACTAGCGAGATGGTCAATGCCAGTCATCTCTGATGTATGCATGTAGATAGAGCTATGTGCTGTATTCACTATTACTAGCGAGATGGTCAGGATGTTATATAGATACCTTTTATCAACATCTAGTTCAAGTAAATGCTAATTCTAGTGGTACACTTTATCTGCATGAATTTAATAAAGACATCATTCCACACGATTTCACATAGTTTTGATTAGTATTAAATGGCTCGGTTGCCTCTGCTTCATCCTGCTTATTATGAACTGCACATTTGCTACATTGACCAATTCAAATACTTTGTTTATGTGTGCTTTGTATATTGTTGCTCTCAGGTTTTGACGTAATCAAAAGTTTTATTAGATCATTAGTGCTGTTTAGAAATACTTTGCTGTCATTTTGTTGTTACCTAGCAATAAATAAATATCATCTTCACTCTATACATTGTAATTGTAGACATCACCTCATAAAATGCTTTTTGTGTTCAAATATTTATTTATTATATATGTATTTGTTATCTTTTAAATTAAATTTATGTACAAATTAAAATGTTTGATTTATGTCTCCAACTTGAGTTCTCAAACATCTGTGAAATCTATCTGGAATAGGATACGTACAATCTAGGAACAAGAATCCAATAATATAGCCATTTGTTTGTCAATGACATGGATGTGAAGTCTCATTGTGACATTGCCAATTCATAGGCAGACAATGTCTCTCATAACTCCTCTTCTTCTTTTAGTACAGATGCTTTTACATCTGTCAGAAATAAAACTGAAAAGCAACCTATTAACTTTTCATCTGAAAATGCTGAAGTATACAACAGGCACTTCTCTTTGCAGGAGTTGCAGGATGCTCTATGTAGAGCCCATGATACTAAAGTAGGACCAGATGAAATACACTATTAACTCTTAAAACACTTACCTGAATCCTTAATGGTTCTATTAAATATCTTTTAACAAAAATCTGGATTTCTTGTGACTTTCCTTCCGATTGGAGAAAAGCCATTGTCATTCCTATTCCTAAGTCTGATAAGGATCCAACAAATCCTACCAGTTATCACCCAATTGCTTTAACAAGTTGCATTTGTAAAACCATGGAAAGAATCATCATCCATAGATGATATTTCGAGTTCCACAAATTGCTTACTAACGTGCAATGTGGGTTCAGGTCTAGACATAGCACAGTCGATCATCTTGTTAGATTTGAAACGCTTTGTAGGGATGCTTTCATCCATAACCAGCATTTGGTATCGGTCTATTTTGACCTCGAGAAAGCTTGTGATACCATGTGAAAGTATGGGATTTTGAAAGACCTCCATGGCATGAGCCTAAAGCCCCAGTCAGACTGGGCCTGCGACCAGGTTACAACCTAGCTGCGGCCGAAAAATGTTGGAATCACTGGCAAATTGTAGAAAGAGTGTGCAACTGGTCACAGAGGTCGTAGGTAATCACCAGAGCAAAATCAGTCGCAGCAAGGTCAATGGTCCAAATTGTAAGAGGTTGCAGACCGGTCTTACATGGTCATACCACCAGTTGTGCATAATCGCGGGTCAAGTAGTCTCACAATTCGTCATGCTACTGGTCATGCCACCTGACAATCAGTGGTGCGACCTGTCATGGCCCGTCCCGACTGGTTGCATGACCTTACGATTGGTGGTACCACCAGTCTTTAGCTCACAGACCAGTATATTTGGAGTGGCTTTTGGGGTTCGGGTCACTCTCCACTACAACACCCACTATGGCAGGTGTACCAATGCCGCCGAGAAGACTCGAACTTATGTTGACCCGACTGCAGATGGAGCGAATTATAGTTTCAGTTGAAAAGTTTGATGTGTACTCCTTGAGAGCTAGATGACTACTGATGCTGATGCATGATCGCGAGCCTTTATATATGATCGAGCGACCCATCTCACAATAGGCTGTGATCGATCGTCTGAGCAGTCGCCAATCGCCACCATTAGTCGCACAATTACCTACGCTTGATCTTTTGATCGATCTTCTCCAATCATTGGTGATCGCATGACCACGCATACCACCTATAGTATGATGATCTACCACCAGTCTTAAGAGCAATCACAGTATACGATTGCAAATGGAGATCATAGCAAACACTGCCGATTTGTCATACCTCGGCCAAATTGCCACCAATTGCACGATCCAGAAAACGTATGATCCATTGTGACGGAGGCTTTAGAGGCCTGACTTTATCTCAAATTTCTTTTAAAAATAGGTCTTTCAAGGTACGAGTGGGATCTACATTATCCGATTTTCACTCCCAAGAGATGGGTGTGCCTCAAGGTAGCATCCTGTCAGTACCCTTATTTTCCATGAAAATTAACAGTGTCGCCCAGTGTTTAAAACCTGGTGTTGATGTCAATGATTTTCAGATTTGCTACAGGTCATCCAGTATGAGTACCGGTATCATTGAATGTCAGTTGCAGCTTTGTTTTAATAAACTTCATCAATGGGCAACTGACAAATTTCAATTCTCAAAGTCAAAAACCATCTGTACGCATATTTGCCAGAAAAGACGTCACCATTTAGATCCTCGGCTGTTTCTGGACAAAAATCCAGTTCCTATTGTGGAGGAGACCAAATTTCTGGGGGTTATTTTTGACAGGCTATCTTTTGTTCCTCATTTTCAGTATGTTAAAAAGAAGGCTTTAAAGGCCCTCATCTTAAAAGTTATTGGCAAGACTGAACGGGGGCAGATCAAAAAGTTATGCTCCGACTTTAAAGATCTTTAGTTGTGTCTAACCTTGATTATGGGTGCATTGTGTATGGGTCAGCTCGTAAGTCTTACTTGCAAATGCTAGATACACAACCAGGGACTTGGGCTTTGTCTTCATGCTTTCAAAACGTCTCCTGTGGAGAGCGCCTACGTCAATGCACACAAACCTAGTCTGGGTGCTAGACTTGCAAAGCTTTCTCTGCAGTATGCTACAAAGAATGAATTGATGCCAAAACATCCTGCACATAATGCAGTGTTTGATAACATATCTACAAAGTTATTTGAAGCGAACTGAATGCCATTTGGTCTTCGTATTAAGCAGTTTTTATCAGTTTACAACATTGATTTAACCAACATTTTGGAAACACCATCATATTTTATTTTGCCACCTTGGTGTATCAAACCACAGAAAATTGTATTTGATCTTGTGCATCTAAAGAAAGATCGCACAGATGCAGTTATTTATAAACAACATTTCATGGAAATCCAAGAGAGGTTACTGTGATTACATTCCTGTTTACACAGATGGATCACAGAATGAGTATTCTGTGGCTTCTGCTAGTTTTTCCATCAGACACAATAATTTCCATGAGATTACCCAATTCAGCATCAATCTTTACTGCTGAAATCTGGGCAATCATTAAAGCCCTGGAACAGATTAAGGATTCATGTGCATCCAAATATATTATTTTGACACTCACTTTCGTGTCTCCATGCTTTACAGTACATAAAATTGGAGCATCCCTTAGTTGGGATGGTGATACGAAAATGTGTCTCTTTATCAATTGCCAATAAAGATGTTCTATTTTGTTGGGTACCCAGCCATGTTGGCATGAAGGGTAATGAAAAGGCAGATGTTGCTGCCAAGTCTGCTTTGAACTTGCCCCGTGTCAATGTTGGTGTTCCCTAGTGTTTTTACATTTTATATTCACCAATATATACTCGAGGAAAAAAGTTCCTGTGCTCGAAATAATTGCATATAGAATATTGTTTACTTCAAATCTGGTCATAAAACTTTCAGTAAATGAACGATATTTCAGCGGTGTCCTGTCAATTGCACGAGCTATTCATGCTTTGTGAATACAAGTTGCATTACTAGCATTTTGGGTCACATGCTCCTGTTTGACGTCATTTTTCTTATCATTGGACTCTAAAACAATTGTATGAATTCTAATCACTGAGAAAAATGCTTTTGTTGGTATCCAATCATCGTCAGTGTGATGTCACGACTCCAAGAAAATTAACTTCTTCAAACAATGGGTACGACTGAAGTGAAAATGGCACAAACGTTGTTGCTATTTATTTTGGTGTTCATCAAAACACTATGCAGTGTCTGCGGAGTTGTTCTCGACTGTTTAGGGATACTAGGGATCTTCCATGTTTAGGAAGTCGACACATGACGTCACATTAACAAACTGTCGATATCAAGCGGGTGGACATGTGGAATCATTTCGAAATGACAAGTTTAATGTCCCAATACACCCCTGAGTTAAGGCCAATCAGTGGAAGAATTGTACGCAACCGATTAGATGATCACAGAGTACGACCATGACCGTACATCAATACGTTGTTCTGTTACATTGTCACCGACGGCGCACCAAGCACTGTGTAGACCGTACTTCAGGTTCAGAAGGCAGGAGTGGATCAGCCTACTTTTAACAGATAAATAGTACATCTATGTAGAACACAATATTTTAAAATATTAAAATATAAATATCATTGAAATTTTAATGATGCACAGGAACTTCTTTCCAGGAGTATATCTTTTTGACTTGGCAAGATGATTAGGACGGTGCGATTGCGAACAAGTTTCATTCTGTGAAGCCAGTTCTGGGAGCGGCAGTCCTACAAGCCGTGCCCATACATATTTGACAAATTCATTTATTTTAGTGTGAACATTGTCAGTGTACACCGACTTTGTGCGCCAAATGAAATGATATATTTAGCAACAGAAATATTTTGGAATATTAAATTCCACCCAGAATTAATTTTAAATTAGCCTTTTGGGCACTCAGAGACTACCTTCTCGAGATTTTATCTCCAAGACATGTCACACAGTTCAGATGGTCTTTGTAGATTGCCTGTTGTGGCAGCTCAGCAAGTTTTGGCTTAAACCTAGGGGACGGCCAGGACAGATGACCTGATCCCCCAAAGTGTAGTAGTTAAGTGGGTTTCTGCTTCCTTGAACTCACATGGTTTTCCGATTCCCCTTCCCCATGATCATGGTACCCCTATTAAGATTTCATGGTGCTAAAATCGAGCAAGCTCCTCAATCACGGCGAGGCGAGTAGTTTTTTGTTTACAACTGATGTTTAGGGTTTCAGATCTGATGAACTAGTGAAAACGTTTATAACAGTCCACCCCGACACCCTAGACTCCCACCATCCTACAGGTGTGTTAAATCTTCAGTGTTTATTGTTTTAAGTATTGAAATAGAAAGGAGAAACTTTCTGTCTTATTTTCTATTTCTATGAAATACTTACGACAATAAACACCCCACAGGCTTAGGGTATTTTGGAGACAGAGGTCTGGTTACTCTATATTAGGTGACTCAAGAACTTATGAGGCTGATGATACACAGGGGTATTCGGTTGTGACAATCAGAACAATGGTGTGGACCGGTATCATCTATGACGCGGAAAAGTTTTTCCGTTTTGCCTTCAGGCTCAGTAAGTTGTTATATTTGGCTTTAAGGATTGGTTAACTAACATCTAACCCAGTGTTTATTGTTATACATAAGTCATAGAAATAGAAAATAAGGGAGACATTTTTTCCATCAACTTCTCTTTCAAAAGTTGACACAGCCAGACATTATTTCGTTTAGTACTACCTTAAGGGTGGTAAAAATGGCCATACAATGACTTCATTGTACCTAGACTTGGTTTCCATTTCAACACCAAAGCTAAAAATTACATTTTTTTAATGACACCACCATTGGGATGTCAAACAACTGATAATTCTAACATGTAATCTTAAAAACCCGCTATATTTTTCCATTAGTTTCAAGGGATTTTTATATGCACTTTTTAACAGGCAAGAAAGCACATACCATAGCCTTTGATGTACTGTATTTTCTCATTGACAAACAAACCTGTCAAATTTGGGGATAGAACATATAGACAGGAATCCCCATGGGTATCAAATGTGCTCCACTACTCTCAGATTTGTTTCTATATGCATATGAATCAGGATTTCTTATAAATGATGATCTGGTTAAATCAAAACAAAGGAATCTGGCTAAAACTTTTGACTTTACATTCTGCTATATTGATGATCTTAAATCATTCTATAATAGCACGATTACCTCCCATTGGTTTACCCATAAGTTAGAAATAAAAAGAGGCATCTGAAGGTATTAAATCAGTTTCCCATCTTGATCTATGCATAAGAGATTAAAAACGATACTGGTCTCCAAACTGAGCTGTATGACAAAAAGAGACTTCAATTTTCCCTTTGTCAAGCAATATACCTTCTGCTCCAGCTTTTGGTGTTTACATATCGCAACTTCTATGATACCTTAGGGCATGCTCATTGTATGTATATCATTTAGGCACAGTTGGTCCATCAAGATGATGATGTCCAGGGACTCCCGAGGGCATTCAGAAAGTTTTACGATAGATTGTGGTAGACATATGAAGACTATATCTACTTAACGTAATGCATCACTGACCAAAATGATAGCTGAAGCTATTCCATATTTTGAATTTGTGCATGCTTTTTCATCTCTTTGGAGAAACTTTTGCACATTTATTATTTGTTCATTGTTTTAGATGGAGTAACAGACTTGACAGCGGTGGTGGCAGTACTCATGATGGGTGCCACCAGTGGAGCAGGATACGCTCACCTTTTGCTAACACCTGATATCATCAGTTATGACAGTGATTCATGAGTGCATGTACTTATCTAATGAGTTCTATCAGTGCTAGTTTTGATTTAATAGAAAATTAGCCTGAGTGGCAATCCTCTTTTTGGCACTGCAAAGATGACATCTCCAGCAAAGGATCTTTTCAGGAGTAGCTGTCCTATAGACGAGACACTAGATAGATATCATAGAATCAACCACTATTTTGCCAAATGCAGAGATACAATCCTGACCATGTATTAGGGTTCTGTCATTCAGATTTGACATTAAACTGAGAAAATATGGGAAACAACTCTTACTTCCATATATATTTGTATAATAAACACCAACGAAACACAGATCCTGGTATTGGCAGGTTCTACTGACACTATGCATAAAAAAAAAATCAGTTAAGAATTAACCGCAATTATTTGTTTGTTTATGCAAGTATGAATTTTTTCGTATAAATAAAAAATAAATAATTGCAGTCAAATCTTATAATTAAATTTATATGCACACTTTAACAATACATAACTGAATTTATTTAGTCTAGCTTTAAATACGCCTGTAGTATTGTTTGTGTAAACTTCATTGATACTTATGTTGTGTAAAAATGCAAACATTCATTCACTATTATTTGAATTGGGTGATTTTTTAAATGTCATTTGGTAAATGACAATTTTGATAAGCGACACAATTTACAGTAGAGGGAACCATTTAATTTTTGCCAACAGCTGTAGAACAACACTTACATGTAAGTTTTAGGTGTGAAGTTTAAAACATTTCTTTGACCATCGACAAGTCTCATTTCATTAGCGAAGAGGGTTTTTTGGGGGGTTTTAATCCATATACATGTCTACTCTGCTGTAGCATTTTCCATTAATTTATCATATATAAAAAAACATATATCTGTGTCACAATATTATTGCTTTTCTATCTTTCATGTGTGTAGTCTACAAAATATTTAAATATGAATAATCCAGCTTGTTGCACAAAAATAGTGCAAGTCAGCTGGGTGGATTGTAGTAGGTGTGGCTTACCTTTTTTCGGTTCATCAAGATTTGAACGAAAAAAAGTAAGCACCTCTGGACTAATCTGATTGCTGTAAAGTGTATAGACGCAAAAAAAAAAAATTTTATAAAGAAATTGAACCTTTTATTCAAATATAAACAACATTCTTACAATACAACCCAGAAGAAAAAATGAGAATACTTCAATAGAAAATAAACACAACAAAAAACCTAGATTACATGTATCTTGAAGCTGAAAGATTTGTTTTTGAATACTCATTTGATAATCAATAAATGTGAATGCAACATGAAAATAGTGCTGTTCCAATGTTTTTATAAATCAGTAACTCAGGTCACTGCCAATGTCAACAAGTCCTGCTGTAAAGTTGATAATAAATTTAGAGTGTATCTCTGGTGTTAAATCAATGACCTTCAAAGAGCTCAACTGTTTTTTCATCACGTCATGTCTACCACATCTGCAACAGTGACATTGAAATCTATTTGTTCGAAGATTACCGATGCATCTTACTGCTTTTTGAAGAAAATATTTTAATATAAACAAATTCAACATTTACAGAGTACAAAGTCAAAATGATGGTGTGGGAATTGACTGTCGAACGTAGCTATTGATTTGATTTTATCATCAAAACTGGCAAGAGTCAACAACATTTAGTACTTGAAGAAATAAATATAAATATCGGGAAAAGTTGTACTTAACTTTCCTTTAATGGTGTATGCCAGAGTATATACCAAGAAAAATGCTTTCCTTACAAATACTGTGAAACATTAATATTAAAAGGACTTCAAAGATATTATTATTTAATATATTTCCTTGAAATATTAAAGTAGCTAAATTAAAACAAAAATTGTAGCTACCTTGCAAAACATTCCAGAGACTTGAATGTCACATCTGCGTAAATTGATTCAGTGAATAAAATAAGTCCTGATTAATCTAGCTTAAAAGCACAGATCCGTTCCATTCCGTGAAAATGGAAACCAAGTTTAATTCATCTACAAACCTGTAACACATGGTTATAACAGAGAGAAATTAAAGTCTGTGTTGTTTAAACAGGGAAATGACATGTAAAAATAACTAGTTTGTCTCAATAATCATTACTTCTCGGATTAACGTGAGTTTTCAGAATTATAAATGCATTTTGGGGTATTACAAAAACCTAGACGACCACAACCATTTTAGGCGTACAGAAATTAATATTCTAAACAATAAAATGTAAGTACTTCTAATTTACATTATTAAAAACGGCTTTAATAGTGAAAAACATGCTGCAGTGTTTTAGAACTAGGGTCTGTGACTTTAAAAAAAAATTAATTAAAAAAATATTAAAGGGACTATCCTGAGTTTTCGGCCCTAACAAAACTTCTGTTTGTTCACCCTACAAAATAAACATACAATCTGCTTTTTCCTGTTATCTTTTTAACAGTTATCTTAACATGTTTTAAATATAAAGAATTATAAAAATAAATACATTTGTAATTATCTTTGGCCAAATTATTTAAAATTTCATTTGGGCATAGGAAAAAATCATAAATTTGTATGTACAAAATTATTTTAGACAAAAAATATTGAGATACTACAAAACATATCAACATCCAGAAATACAGTGCTTATTATAGAGATATTCATATTCTAAGCAAAAAATGTTAGTAAATTGTAATTTTAATGATGTAAAAATATTTTACTTTCCGAAAACATTTTTTAACGGACTACAAATTCAGGATAGACCCTTTAATAAATGTTTACTTTTTTAACGTTCTAGACGCAACTACAATTTAAGGTTCATTGATTGTGAAAACTTAATATTGTAGTTAAATGCAAAAGTTGATGCCATCGTTACCGATGCTGCTGGAAAATGAATACCTATATTTCGTTTTCTGACTCTAGTCAAGATGAGACAATTGGTAACTGGTTAATTTAGCTCTAGGCAGTTTATAAGTTATATTTATGGGACTTTAGAATTCCGAATTAAAATGAAACAAGAGTAACTGACACGCTGAGTCAGTAAGATTTCACTGGTTATTACAGAGGTCCTTCAAAATCGGTGACAGTTATGTTTGAAGTAGACTTCATCAAGGTGGATTCTGAAATAGAAATCACAGGTCCCATGAGACTCTGTCCATTGAGAGCAACATCACCCAGCATCTCCAGATTGCAAGATGGGTTAAACTGGTTTGATGACGCACCATCATCCACGAACATAGAATTTTCACCACTAACTGCCATGTTCATCTCCGAATTCAAGGACTCCTCTAGGTGTGATGACTGCCGGCTATCTGTTTCCATAACAACATGTTGTTGGTTGTCAGAGTTCAGAATTTGTTCGGTGACTTCAATGCTTTCATATCTAATTGTCTGAAGACGCCAAAGACCATCGGAGTGTAGTTTATATCTGAATAACATATAAACAAATACACATCAGCATACTGGATAGCTGCAGTTAGTTTTTCAGGCTTTCTCAAAACTAAGCAATAAAAACAGTAACAGTTTATAAATGAAACAATGAAATAAAGTTAATTATTAAATTTGAAACAAATATGCACCAATTTAGTAAATTCTCAAAAGTATTTTACATTTTCTCATAGCACATACAAGCAAGATGATTTATTTATGATCAGAATGAAGATGTGTCTGAGAACATAGAACGTTATGGGGTTTCAAAGGCCATGACTGCCTTTAAATACCTCCAATAAAGAAAAATGTCTATTTTACAAACCAAAAAGAATGTCATACATAAATATGATTTAACTGTGTATGAAATATGTGGTCTTGTTATACTGAACATTTAATAATACTTGTTCTCGACTGAATGAATACAGTTGAAACACTTACCGGAACCTAGAATGTCCTGAAGGCCATTTGAATTTGTGCTTTTTTTTCAAGTGTTTTGACAGTAGATATCCACGAGTGAACTTTTTCTGACAGAGGTGACAGCAATATTTCCGAGCATTTCCAACCTAAAATAGAAAACAACAAAAGCTTCATTATTAGCATATTATATATCTTATTAGCAGTGAGATATAGAGAATACTACATGAGTGTATCTACCATACTTATAGAATGTACAACACACATTTTCCTCTACATTTAGTTGGAAATGATCTTAGACTAGTAGTTGTAAAGGAATTACAGTTACCAATGCAATTTTTCTAGACAACTCTAGTAAACTTCACCTCTCCTTAGGCCCAAAACCAGGACATAACATTGACGAAATTCGACATAAATGTAGTATTCTATTTCTTACACATACTCAAAAGTAAAACTTATTTATGGTACTGTGTGGCAGTTACTTATACATCACACAGGTAATCAATTTTAGGTTATCTTTCACAGTAACAGAACAATCAATTTCAGCCGTCCTTATGTTACTGGATGGTATGGTTGTGGGGACCAGTCACAAGTCTCAAAAGTGATCATAATATGTTACAGACAAAATTGATTGACAACGTGTCATCTTTTAATGTGTGTGCAAGAAAATAAGATGACAAGAAAGACTTTATTCAGTATAAGTACTCCGTACCAAAATACACATGCAAGAGATCAAATCGCTGTGTTTTTAGTTCTTAACATCATGTACATGGTAATGACACCTTGACAAATTTTGAAGGGTTAATCGTAGATGGCACTAAATTTGACAGAAATAATTGATGGTAATAAATCTGTGAGAGTCAGTACTGACCAATTTTTTTTATTATTCAACCATCTGACACACACTATACATCTTGCAGGCCTGCTAAAACTACAAATCAAGAAATAAACGTTTTAAACGAGTACAATAAACCTCATGTATTTTCTTCATGTGGTTTGCAATGGTCCAGTAGTTGCGTGCCTCAAAGGTGCATCCCTCGATGTGGCACGAGTACGCAGGCTGGCCGCTATGACTCTCCATGTGACGGCGCAGGTCAGCGGACGACTTGCAGCTGGAACAGTCAACAGTGACAACATCATTCTACTAGCTCCAATAGTAACGCACATGAAAATAACCAAACACAAAACAAAAACAAGATGAGATTGCAGGGTGAGATATTGCACCATGTATTAGAAATATATAGGTATATGATGGGAGTAATCAACAGTCATATCACCACAGGTATCAGAAATGTATAGGTATATGATGGGAGTAATCAACAGTCATGTCACCACAGGTATCAGAAATGTATAGGTATATGATGGGAGTAATCAACAGTCATATCACCACAGGTATCAGAAATGTATAGGTATATGATGGGAGTAATCAACAGTCATGTCACCACAGGTATCAGAAATGTATAGGTATATGATGGGAGTAATCAAGTCATTTCACCACAGGTATCAGAAATGTATAGGTATATGATGGGAGTAATCAACAGTCATATCACCACAGGTATCAGAAATGTATAGGTATATGATGGGAGTAATCAACAGTCATATCACCACAGGTATCAGAAATGTATAGGTATATGATGGGAGTAATCAACAGTCATATCACCACAGGTATCAGAAATGTATAGGTATATGATGGGAGTAATCAACAGTCATGTCACCACAGGTATCAGAAATGTATAGGTATATGATGGGAGTAATCAAGTCATGTCACCACAGGTATCAGAAATGTATAGGTATATGATGGGAGTAATCAAGTCATATCACCACAGGTATCAGAAATGTATAGGTATATGATGGGAGTAATCAAGTCATTTCACCACAGGTATCAGAAATGTATAGGTATATGATGGAGTAATCAACAGTCATATCACCACATTTATCAGAAATGTATAGGTATATGATGGGAGTAATCAACAGTCATATCACCACATTTATCAGAAATGTATAGGTATATGATGGGAGTAATCAACAGTCATGTCACCACAGGTATCAGAAATGTATAGGTATATGATGGAGTAATCAAGTCATATCACCACAGGTATCAGAAATGTATAGGTATATGATGGGAGTAATCAAGTCATGTCACCACAGGTATCAGAAATGTATAGGTATATGATGGGAGTAATCAAGTCATGTCACCACAGGTATCAGAAATGTATAGGTATATGATGGGAGTAATCAACAGTCATATCACCACAGGTATCAGAAATGTATAGGTATATGATGGGAGTAATCAAGTCATATCACCACAGGTATCAGAAATATATAGGTATATGATGGGAGTAATCAACAGTCATGTCACCACAGGTATCAGAAATATATAGGTATATGGAGTAATCAAGTCATATCACCACAGGTATCAGAAATGTATAGGTATATGATGGGAGTAATCAAGTCATATCACCACAGGTATCAGAAATATATAGGTATATGATGGGAGTAATCAACAGTCATGTCACCACAGGTATCAGAAATATATAGGTATATGGAGTAATCAAGTCATATCACCACAGGTATCAGAAATATATAGGTATATGATGGGAGTAATCAACAGTCATATCACCACATTTATCAGAAATGTATAGGTATATGATGGGAGTAATCAACAGTCATATCACCACATTTATCAGAAATGTATAGGTATATGATGGAGTAATCAACAATCATATTACCACAGGTATCAGAAATGTACAGGTATAATCAACAGTCATATCACCACATGTATCAGAAACGTATAGGTATATGATGGGAGTAATCAACAGTCACATGTTTTTTAAAACTTGAACCAATGATGTCACATTTATCAACAACTGAAGAAATAATGCTTCCTGGTCTGTTTACAGGACTACGTCCAAAATAAACTAGATTTTATGAAGTCATTTTTATCATTTCTTTTTCCATAATAAAAAGTCAATTTTCTCCAATACCATAATCAAGAAGTCAGAGACAGGAATTACTGGACATGTAACAAGAATGGAGTGTGTTCATCATGTTATACGTAGTGCGTCAAAAATGGGATCTATTTAAAAGCATGTTTTGGCAAATGAAGTCAGCATCTGAGAGCATCAGAGAGCAATAGAGTATTACATACAGCAATAAACCAACAAATTAAGTAAATAATATTTATTGTATTGCTTTTCTGTTACACATTTATTTTACTCTTTGTCCAGCTGTGCACAACTACTGATTACTCTAGGATACAAGTTAATCACATATGTTGATATAATTATGATTAGATACATAATCCTCTATGTAGTACAAGGTACAGATACAGCAGTGCTGGATGTTAGCAATTTTCTCTGTTGCATACATTTTTCATGATGCAACTTCAAAAAGTGGGAAGATTTGTTATCACCTGATATATTTAAAACATGTGCCCGTCTGTCAGCTAGACAAGGATAAAGAAAGTTTTCGAGAATCACTTACCGGCGCTCACAGTGTGCACAGCTGAACGGCTTGTCTTCTGTATGTCGATACTTGATGTGTGAACGAAGACTAGAGGGCGCTGGACACGTCATGTCACAGAACGGACATTTGTAGTGGTTCACTGAAACAAGTACCAGCACCATTTTACACACTTTCTTATTCTCACTATTGTAGAACATCATAACTGAGAAATTTCTTTACATTTTTTACTTTCCAACCTCAATAGCTCTAAGACATTAGCCCGAGGTCAAAATTGAAACATTTACGGATATCAAATAGACAATAACACCCACAAATCTAAAAACTCCATATGGTTATATTAAATAGACAATAATAACACCTATGAATCTAAAAACTCCATATGGTTACATTAAATATACAATAATAACACCCATGAATCTAAACCTCCATATGGTTACATCAAATAGACAATAACAACACCTACAAATCTAAAAACTCCATATGGTTACATCTAATAGACAATAATACCCACAAATCTAAAAAATCCATATGGTTACATCAAATAGACAATAATATCCATAAATGTAAAAAAATCCATATGGTTACATCAAATAGACAATAATATCCATAAAAGTAAAAAAATCCATATGGTTACATCAAATAGACAATAACACCCACAAATGTAAAAACTCCAAATGGTTACATCAAATAGACAATAACACCCACAAATGTAAAAACTCCAAATGGTTACATCAAACAGACAATAACACCCACAAATGTAAAAACTCCATATGGTTATGTCCATTACAAACTGAAGCATTATCAAATGAATGTCTTGTATTTTTTAAAAGAAATACCTAGCTACAGTCTAACTGTAGACCTGTGAAGTTAATTTGCACGTCCCGCATTTTAATGATGACACTCTCTAATGATGTCACTAACTTATCTATTTGATGTCTGATAACACACAGCAAAATCTGGTAATGACAGTTAAAAAACAAACTGTTATCATATGTACTACTTTATTATCAGATTTATCACCAAATTCAACTTCCAGTTGTATCAAACAGCATTTTACCATGATGTCTCATGTGGTCTCGAAGAAGTCGTTCTGTAGCAAATCTTTTGTTGCAGTGTGAACATTGGTAGCAATGCACTGTAATTAGAAATATAATCTTTTGTTGCAGTGTGAACATGGTAACAATGCACTGTAAATATAAATATAACTTATATAATCTTCTGTTGCGATGTAAACATTGGTAGCAATACACTGTAATCATAATTATAATCTGTTGCAGTGTGAACATTGGTAGCAATGCACTGTAATCATGAATATAATATTCTGTTGCAGTGTGAACATTGGTAGCAATGCACTGTAATCATGAATATAATATTCTGTTGCAGTGTGAACATTGGTAGCAATGCACTGTAATCATGAATATAATATTCTGTTGCAGTGTGAACATTGGTAGCAATGCACTGTAATCATGAATATAATCTTGTCTTGTAGTGTTAATACTGGTAGCAATGCACTGTAATCATGAATATAATATTCTGTTGCATTGTGAACATTGGTAGCAATGCACTGTAATCATGAATATAATATTCTGTTGCAGTGTGAACATTGGTAGCAATGCACTGCACTGTAATCATGCAAATATAATATTATTCTGTTGCAGTGTTGAACACTTGGTAGCAATGCACTGTAATCATGAATATAATATTCTGTTGCATTGTGAACATTGGTAGCAAATGCACTGTAATCATGCAAATATAATATTCTGTTGCAGTGTGAACATTGGTAGCAATGCATGCACTGTAATCATGCAAATATAAATATAATCTGTTGCAGTGTGAACATTGGTAGCAATGCACTGTAATCATGAATATAATATTCTGTTGCAGTGTGAACATTGGTAGCAATGCACTGTAATCATGAATATAATATTCTGTTGCATTGTGAACATTGGTAGCAATGCACTGTAATGCACTGTAATCATGTAATATAATATAATTTCTGTTGCAGTGTGAACATTGGTAGCAATGCACTGTAATCATGAATATAATATTCTGTTGCAGTGTGGTAAATGCATTGGTAGCAGCAATGCACTGTAATCATGAATATAATATTCTGTTGCAGTGTGAACATTGGTAGCAAATGCACTGTAATCATGAATATAATATTCTGTTGCAGTGTGAACATTGGTAGCAAATGCACTGTAATCATGAATATAATATTCTGTTGCAGTGTGAACATTGGTAGCAAATGCACTGTAATCATGAATATAATATTCTGTTGCAGTGTGAACATTGGTAGCAAATGCACTGTAATCATGAATATAATATTCTGTTGCAGTGTGAACATTGGTAGCAAATGCACTGTAATCATGAATATAATATTCTGTTGCAGTGTGAACATTGGTAGCAATGCACTGTAATCATGAATATAATATTCTGTTGCAGTGTGAACATTGGTAGCAATGCACTGTAATCATGAATATAATATTCTGTTGCAGTGTGAACATTGGTAGCAATGCACTGTAATCATGAATATAATATTCTGTTGCAGTGTGAACATTGGTAGCAATGCACTGTAATCTGTAATCATAAATATAATATTATTCTGTTGCAGTGTGAACATTGGTAGCAATGCACTGTAATCATGAATATAATATTCTGTTGCAGTGTGAACATTGGTAGCAATGCACTGTAATCATGAATATAATATTCTGTTGCAGTGTGAACATCTTGTAGCAATGAACTGTAATAGTGTTGCAGTGTGAACATTGGTAGCAATGCACTGTAATCATGAATATAATATTCTGTTGCAGTGTGAACATTGGTAGCAATGCACTGTAATCATAAATATAATATTCTGTTGCAGTGTGAACATTGGTAGCAATGCACTGTAATCATAAATATAATCTTGTCTTGTAGCAATGTTAATATTGGTAGCAATGCACTGTAATCATGAAATATAATATTCTGTGTGCAGTGTGAACATTGGTAGCAATGCACTGTAATCATAAATATAATATTCTGTTGCAGTGTGAACATTGGTAGCAATGCACTGTAATCATAAATATAATATTCTGTTGCAGTGTGAACATTGGTAGCAATGCACTGTAATCATAAATATAATATTCTGTTGCAGTGTGAACATTGGTAGCAATGCACTGTAATCATAAATATAATATTCTGTTGCAGTGTGAACATTGGTAGCAATGCACTGTAATCATAAATATAATATGTCTGTTGCACTGTAATCATGTATAATATTCTGTTGCAAACATTGGTAGCAATGCACTGTAATCATGAATATAATATTCTGTTGCAGTGTGAACATTGGTAGCAATGCACTGTAATCATAAATATAATATTCTGTTGCAGTGTGAACATTGGTAGCAATGCACTGTAATCATGAATATAATATTCTGTTGTGTGAACATTGGTAGCAATGTGTAATCATGAATATAATATTCTGGTAGCAATGCACTGTAATCATGAATATAATATTCTGTTGCAGTGTGAACATTGGTAGCAATGCACTGTAATCATGAATATAATATTCTGTTGCAGTGTGAACATTGGTAGCAATGCACTGTAATCATGAATATAATATTCTGTTGCAGTGTGAACATTGGTAGCAATGCACTGTAATCATGAATATAATATTCTGTTGCAGTGTGAACATTGGTAGCAATGCACTGTAATCATGAATATAATATTCTGTTGCAGTGTGAACATTGGTAGCAATGCACTGTAATCATGAATATAATATTCTGTTGCAGTGTGAACATTGGTAGCAATGCACTGTAATCATAAATATAATATTCTGTTGCAGTGTGAACATTGGTAGCAATGAACTGTAATCATAAATATAATATTCTGTTGCAGTGTGAACATTGGTAGCAATGCACTGTAATCATAAATATAATATTCTGTTGCATTGTGAACATTGGTAGCAATGCACTGTAATCATGAATATAATATTCTGTTGCAAACACTGGTAGCAATGCACTGTAATCATAAATATAATATTCTGTTGCAGTGTGAACATTGGTAGCAATGCACTGTAATCATAAATATAATATTCTGTTGCAGTGTGAACATTGGTAGCAATGCACTGTAATCATGTAATCTGTTGCATTGTGAACATTGGTAGCAATGCACTGTAATCATAAATATAATCTTCTCTTGCAGTGTGAACATTGGTAGCAATGCACTGTAATCATGAATATAATATTCTGTTGCAGTGTGAACATTGGTAGCAATGCACTGTAATCATAAATATAATATTCTGTTGCAGTGTGAACATTGGTAGCAATGCACTGTAATCATAAATATAATATTCTGTTGCAGTGTGAACATTGGTAGCAATGCACTGTAATCATAAATATAATATTCTGTTGCAATGTGAACATTGGTAGCAATGCACTGTAATCATAAATATAATATTCTGTTGCAGTGTGAACATTGGTAGCAATGCACTGTAATCATAAATATAATCTTGTCTTGTAGTGTTAATACTGGTAGCAATGCACTGTAATCATGAATATAATATTCTGTTGCAGTGTGAACATTGGTAGCAATGCACTGTAATCATGAATATAATATTCTGTTGCAATGTGAACATTGGTAGCAATGAACTGTAATCATGAATATAATATTCTGTTGCAATGTGAACATTGGTAGCAATGCACTGTAATCATGAATATAATATTCTGTTGCAGTGTGAACATTGGTAGCAATGCACTGTAATCATGAATATAATATTCTGTTGCAGTGTGAACATTGGTAGCAATGCACTGTAATCATGAATATAATATTCTGTTGCAGTGTGAACATTGGTAGCAATGCACTGTAATCATGAATATAATATTCTGTTGCAATGTGAACATTGGTAGCAATGCACTGTAATCATAAATATAATATTCTGTTGCATTGTGAACATTGGTAGCAATGCACTGTAATCATGAATATAATATTCTGTTGCAATGTGAACATTGGTAGCAATGAACTGTAATCATAAATATAATATTCTGTTGCATTGTGAACATTGGTAGCAATGAACTGTAATCATAAATATAATATTCTGTTGCATTGTGAACATTGGTAGCAATGCACTGTAATCATAAATATAATATTCTGTTGCATTGTGAACATTGGTAGCAATGCACTGTAATCATAAATATAATCTTGTCTTGTAGTGTTAATACTGGTAGCAATGCACTGTAATCATGAATATAATATTCTGTTGCAGTGTGAACATTGGTAGCAATGCACTGTAATCATAAATATAATATTCTGTTGCATTGTGAACATTGGTAGCAATGCACTGTAATCATAAATATAATCTTGTCTTGTAGTGTTAATACTGGTAGCAATGCACTGTAATCATGAATATAATATTCTGTTGCAATGTGAACATTGGTAGCAATGCACTGTAATCATAAATATAATATTCTGTTGCATTGTGAACATTGGTAGCAATGCACTGTAATCATAAATATAATCTTGTCTTGTAGTGTTAATACTGGTAGCAATGCACTGTAATCATAAATATAATATTCTGTTGCATTGTGAACATTGGTAGCAATGCACTGTAATCATAAATATAATCTTGTCTTGTAGTGTTAATACTGGTAGCAATGTACTGTAACAACAAATGAAATCAAGTATGAGGAGATTTTAAAAAAACAAACATCAAATGACCGTGGCTTTACCTTTGGGTCATTATAGAACATGATGTGTGCAGTTGAAAGAGTTACCTGATGAACAACATGCACACGGGTTTAATTTATCACCCGTATGTGTTGTAGATCACAGTGTACTAACACCTCTGTGGGTCACAATCTTACTTCTAGTGACAAACATGTAACATACAAGCTAACGTGATTGGTCAACGTATTGGAGTTAACATAATTCACTGAGACATGGTTTTTACACTTAGAGAAATTCCACAACTTTTCCAGAACATTTTAAGATGTTTCCAGGACACAAAACATGCTATGAAAGCATTTATTCCAGAATGTGTGACTCCATTACTGGTTATGCACTCATATGAGCAGTTTCATAATCAGCTATAACAGATCAATATAAATCGCATTTCTTCACTTTCTCCAACTTTCAACAACATTACTGTTATGTGTCAATTTTAATACAAACTGTCACTTTTTAGCATCTTGTACAAGGGATTCTTGGGAATTAATGTTTTTTCGAATTTCAGATATAAAACAATGCACTGCCCCCAACACTTTTAAAACCTATAGAACCATTTTAAACCTATTTCAAAATGATCTTGTCGTTAGGTTACAATCATGATGTGCAATTGAAAAATACTCTGATGAATACTCATACTAAATATCAAAGCCATACATTTTAAGTATATAAAAGACAATCAGAGAAACATTAAATAACACTTTTTAGAGGCAATATTGACACTGATACATATATTGAGACCAGATAATTGGTTCAGTGTTCAGAGTAAAGGGGTTGTTGGTTTTCTTTCCTTAATTTTTAGTGTTAAAAGTTGGTATCATAAATCACAAGATGGACATATCTGAATTAGAAAAAATTGAAGGTTTATGCCAGTTCAGTTTTCAAGTTTCATTGTAGACAGATTTAAAATCATGATGAAATTCTTTAAGGACTTACATGATGTTTCCTTCTGTCGTTTGAGATGATCAAAGAGTTTGGTGCGGTTTGAGAAGAGCCCGCCACAAGTTGGACATGCAACCACTTTCTCCTGGGTGTGACTCCTGATATGTTCCCGCAGTTTGTACTTGTTCTTGAACTGGCTATCACATCCTAAAATATAAAGTAACATCAAACATAATACAGTTGAAAATATTAAAAGCAAACAATATTGTAAGTAAATGAACACTGGGTAATTACCAGTGATGAGAATGTGGGTACCGTACACTAAATATGAACACAATAAAGGATTTAGTTAGGAACAATGTCACAATTCACTGTGATGAAAATATAGATATTTTAAAATATTGACTTTGTAAGTCAACCCCATCCTTTGACTTACTATTTAATGTAATACTTAGTGATATACGGTAGATAGCTACTTTTCATATTAAACCCTCATCAGTACATCATGGATCCATGCAGACCCCAGGCATATATGTTTTGTGATATTTTTTATCAGTCATTTTGGGTTTTTTTACCATTATAAGTAGTTGTCACCTCCACACATGCCATCACAAGGACCAAAGATTATTTGATTTTGTACAGACATAGAATCTGGATACCATTTTCAATTGGTATCCGCACAGACTTTAAGCTGAGTGCAGAAAGCAAGATTATCAGTGTCAAAAATGTGAAAATAAGGGGGAAGTGTATAATTCTCACCAGAATAATGTCACAGAATTAAAATATTTTGTACTAGAATATCATTAGTTTTGTTTTGTTACCAAATAAAATAACAATATCAATGTACTCTGAGACAAAAGAAACATGAACAGGAAAATCAGAAAGGCCTGGACTAGTGGTAGGATCCAGGTGGATCTCAGATTTACGGATTAGCAAGTTCTGACAACAGTACTGATGAAGGTTAAGTTTAACTGTCTACAAATATTTAAGTATTTTCAATTAACTATACAATAACTTTAATATGTGAACAGTGTGATAAAGATTACAGGTAGCAATCTGTTTTCTATTACTGTACCTTCCCATGCACACAGACAGCCACCCACGACCTCGTTACCATCGGGAAAACCGTCCACGTGCTGATTCACATGACCATAAAACAGAACTGGGTTGTCGAGAATTACCTGAAACAACATTTTAGAACATATACAAAAATAATGATAGTTGTTCACAGCTGCTAATACGGTATTCCAAAAATACATACATATTGGAATGAAAGACAGTAGAAAAACGTTTAGCATGTTAAAGAGACTGAAGACACGGACAGCTACAATGTATACTCCACATGGTTAAAGAAAACTCTTACTCAGTCTTAATAACATGTTAAAGAGACTGAAAAACATTTAGCATGTTAAAGAGACTGAAGACACGGACAGCTACAATGTATACTCCACATGGTTAAAGAAAAACTCTTACTCAGTCTTAATAACATGTTAAAGAGACTGAAAAACATTTAGCATGTTAAAGAGACTGAAGACACGGACAGCTACAATGTATACTCCACATGGTTAAAGAAAACTCTTAGTAACATGTTAAAGAGACTGAAAACACAGACAACTACAATGTATACTCCACATGGTTAAAGAAAACTCTTAGTAACATGTTAGAGAGACTGAAGACACGAACAGCTACAATGTATACTCAACATGGTTAAATAAAACTCTTAGTAACATGTTAAAGAGACTGAAGACACGGACAGCTACAATGTATACTCCACATGGTTAAAGAAAACTCTTAGTAACATGTTAAAGAGACAGAAAACACGGACAGCTACAATGTATACTCAACATGGTTAAATAAAACTCTTAGTAACATGTTAAAGAGACAGAAAACACGGACAGCTACAATGTATACTCAACATTGTTAAAGAAAACTTTTAGTAACATGTTAAAGAGACTGAAGACACGGACAGCTACAATGTATACTCCACATGGTTAAAGAAAACTCTTAGTAACATGTTAAAGAGACCAAAAAGAAGGACAGCTACAATATATTTGAAACAATGACAGTTGTTATCAGATTTATTACCCCACATTCTTTCCATCCGCATTGCAGACTCTCTGGAAGCTCCGGTATCCAGTTACGACTGTGACAATCCATCAGACATGGCTGGGCATTGCTCTTCGTCATAAGGAGTTCACCGAAACACTTCAATTTAACATGGAATGCGTGGAAGTAGACATGTCGTTCAAAATCGCCATAATTTCCAAGAATCTGACACCCGCATTCACACCATTTGCAGCTGTAACAGTTTGCTGGGGATAATACAAATTGTGGTTAGAAAATAGAAATATTATTCCATGGAAAATAGTGGAATATTTGTTTAATGATCCCACAAGACATTATTAGTGTGCCCTGTATACATGTGTATGTACTTTGGATTAAAGAAAAAAAAAAAAAAAAATCTTATGTGGTTTTGAAAAGGTTATAAAAAACATATCTGGGTTTCAGATGATGTCTAAATTATGCATACTAACATGTTTTTCCATGCCCATGTCAAGCAGTTATTTTAATAAAAATTCAGCTGATTTCACCCTTTCAGCTACTGAATTATATAAATACAAAGGCACACAATGAACGTCAAGGTATTGACTTGTTTATAGTCGAGATACCACATTGATTATTGCCAAACATCCCACTTAGCACCAGTCTCCCAGTTTTGTTTTAGTCGAGATACCACATTTATTAATGCCAAACATCCCACTTAGCACCGTGTCTCCCAGTTTTGTTTCACTGCCACTACAGCTTAAATGTCAATAAACATAGTGCTGTGACTAATTTACATCTAATTTGCAAAGTTATCAAATTCTGAAAGTGTGTGATCTGAGAAACATCACGATTCACATACTTTGATTACACTGGATATGCTAGCTATTATATGATAAATAATATTTACACCACCTTTATATAAATGAAACTTGGGTTGTATACATGTACTAATAATTTGTTTCATTTGAGAAAGATAGAAATAAAAGAGCAGCACAATGTTATCTCATATTAGGGAATCACTTTTAAATTTTTTAAATTCTTTTACAGCTACTTTTGAAACTTTATTAAAATAGTACTTTTACTTTGATTACTTTGTTCACAAAGACGAGTGACCGTGATTTACCCTTTTGAATGACAGACCAAAGAAAGAAATGTTTTATTTAACGACGCACTCAACACATTTTATTTACGGTTATATGGCATCAGAATGACAGACCAGCATCCATACATATCAACTGAATGTTTGAATCTACATTTAACTACATAAAAGATGAGCTGACTTACCCATCATATCAACCTTTTCAAGAGGCAAACTGAGGGGTCAGCCTATTCAGAGTCAGATGAAGGGGGCATCACGGGATGATTAGGAAATGTTTTTGGGGAGGGTCGGGTGGAATACTTTAAATGTTTTATTAAGGAATACTAAAAAAAAACTTTGGCGATTGTATCATCAGAAATAAGTTTCAAACAGCTACATTTGAAGATCCCATATGGGGTAGAGGGAGTGAATTTTTTTAGTTTATGGCATACTTGACACATTTTGTAGATGATGATACAATCAGAAATAAATTTCATGTAACTGCATGTGGAGACATTGTATTAAGTCTAAAGAGTCTAAAGCAGAAAAAGCATTGTTGAACATACCTGAAATAAGCAATAGATTTAATTGTTTAAAAGGTACAATACTAGTATATTATACTAAATAAAGGAATCGGTGCAGCTTTCAATTTCGGGCTACATGTAATATAACATGTTGCTGGGCTATCACACTGCCTACCACTGAAATGTAAAAACATTCCAATAGTATATCAATATATAACTTTTACTTTAGACATATACACCAAATTTAAAATCTGAATGGAATACAAAAATATTCAAACTACTGTAAATCAGAAAATATTAGCGACCTTAAAATTTAGCGAAATCCATATCAGTGACATAAAACTTTAGTGAGGTCGGTATATCATACATTAAAAAAAAAACGTAAGCCAGTTTTTGGTTTTTTACGACTGACTGGTCACAAGAACACTCGACACTTTTTGATGTTATGCAATGTGCACGATTTCCGGTTTGAAATTTAGCCTCAAACATCCATGTGACGCTGTTTGTCTCCAACTTAATTTTAATAAAAACATTGCAGTGTTATACATCTAAATTCATTAGTATTTTTTGCTTTATTTATTTGCATAACCTATAGCCTGTTGTTTGACTGACGAAACAACCACACATAATCAGTCCAATAAAAACGTGTTTTCGGAGTAGTCTATTGTGCGTACAGGGGTCGTAAGTTTTTCCACTGAGACGTACTAGTATTCTTTGCTCTGGTACTGTTCTCACTTTGTCAAATAAAGAAACAATGTTTTAGCGTCAATGACCGTTATACCGTTGTTACCAAGCCCGTAACAATTTGTTTTCATGGATTTGTTTTCTATGACAGAACTAATTTATTTTTAACCACAATTATGTGTCTTTATTGCTAAAAGTTACAAACATTGAAACTATAAGACTGTATTCAAAATACTGACATTTCGTTTTGCTTTGCTGCGACACTGCATCGAAAGTGATAATAGTTTTAATTATTGTGCCACGAACGGTAGTGTACATAGGATATGTGACTTTTTATTTGCCTTGGTTCTGAAATCCAATTTAATTGTTCACAGTTGATTAATTCAAATCGTTATTAAATATGTATACGTTTTAAGACTTGTTTGATTTTTGTTTTAATCCGACTTTAGTTTATATTTAGCGTCATGACATGTTAGCGTTTTTTATGGCTTTGCTAAATTCGCGAATATTTTATGCTCGCCAACATTTTCTGATTTACAGTATTTGGAATTAAATTTTCAGTTGATACTTATAAAATAAGTAATATTTATAAATTTTTAAATAAAGTAGAATCTCGTTGAGTGGAACTCGGAATGGTCGAATACACCACAAAGCTCGAACCAAAAGCGATGTCCCGAGTTACACTTACACAATGTTGACCGAATGGTTCGGTCGAACTACCCGATGGGCCGAACACTTTCTCGAGCACCGACACAGGGTTCGAGCCAACGGAATTCAACTGTAGTTTAAAATTAAATCAATGAAAACATTATGTAAAAAGTTCAATGGTCTATGTGTACATACTATCTAAAACTCACCATTTTCCAGTTCATCTTTGCTGGCACTGTACTGAACAATGTGGGCGGCAATATGCAAGAGGAAATCTTTCACAGTTGACAATACGTTTTTACATTCTTCCCATTCACAAAGAAATGTGTACTCGTCATCCCTAACCACCACAGGCCGATTCACCTTTTTTTTCTTTTCTTTCTCAGTCATACTGCAGATCTAGACAAAATCTAAAAACAATTAAAATATAAGTTATTTCAAGTCTGCATAATATTCAGTTCAATATTTTGGCATGAAAATTTTAAGAACATCTGTTTGCAGATATAGAAGGAATGTTTTATTTAATGACACACTCAACACATTTTCATTTAGTTATATGGCGTCGGACATACATGTATGGTTAAGGACCACACAGATAATGAGAGAAAAAACCTGCTGCCACTGCCACACAATGAACTATTCTTTTCTATTAGTTAGAATATTTTATATAATTTTGAGAGTACTGCTAAAGCAATACATGTCCTACATGACCCAACAATTTTTTGTATCTCATAAATTCAAGGGCCACTGTGAAATAGAGAATAATTAGTTGGATATCTGTTTTACCCTGTGAAGATAAGAATGGGAAATTCTGTGAGGCTTTGCTGAGTGGAATTTCTCATTCGGCCTCAACAGGATAAACCAGATATCCGATATATAATATCCAACGTCATCAACTAGTATTATTTTTATCCTGCAGACCATAAAAATTAAGGGGAAAAGTTATTATTTGTTATTTTAGCCACATTGTACAATGACCCAGAGTGTGATATCACATGAGCTAGTAGCAGGATATGACTGCTCTATAAGTCATCATATTCTGTCAATAGAAACGGTGGTTGCAAGATAAAACTGGGTAAATCACCATGAAAATTAAACTTCATCAGTAACAGTACATGATAAAGCTATATACAAAATTTCACCTCAATATTTTCAGGTATTGCAAAACAAAAGGCCTTCTAAAAAAATAACTCTGGTAAACCAATATTCACATTGCCTAAATTCAAGGGCCATAACTCCGTCAAAAATGCCTTATGACGTCATGAAGCAGTGAACAGTACTTTATTTACGCTATTATCATCTAATTTCTTTATAGCTCATAAAGAGATTGAAATTATATATTTAAAGTAGTTTTTTTCTACAGCATGTAAAGCAAACAAATGAGAGTTCATGAGTAATTTATAATTTCATTGTGTATATTTCATTGTAGGGACAATATCTAGGCCTAACCTGTTTTATGTTGAAACGGTTAATTTCGTCTACCAAGGGGTTGGCAAGTAGGCCTACTGTGTCTAAAATACACAGTTTCCTATATCTGATGCCACAGATCATGTTTCTGCCAGAGGGTAAAACAGGTATGGCGCCATAACCAAATTATAATTTTTTTAACTTAACATTTTGATAAAATTAATGATTCTTATCATTATTGTATGATTTTCTTAACCCTAACCCTAAATGTAATCCATTTTCTTTGTTAGGAAGGCCCCCCCTTACCCCCTGTTGACTGTCACTGCATTCAATTTCATAGCGCCATACCCACTAATTTCTTTCTGGCAGAAACACTGGTGACCTGCTTTTGAATAGGGGTATCAGGTTTCTTCTTGTAGCGTTTATACTAATTACTTACATGTAAGTTTAATATCATAATTGCACTAAAAGGTGATCCAACTAAATGTATATGGCATCAGAGTTAGGATACTATGATACAGTACTTATCGTCCTCTCAGTGAAACTGTCCAGATGGAAAAGACCACAATGCTATTTTTTGTGGTAAATTCCTCACTTATTACAGGAGTACACCTGTAAATATGACATACCTAAACTAATTACATCATGGTGTATGTACATTCCGGGCACAATATTTTTCGCGAACTTCCAATCAGTTACATGCTAAACTGTTACACAAAACAAAGTGACATTCTGAAAGTAACGAAGTATCAAGGAAACGGTTCTTTAAAGAAGAGACAAAGTCAAATATGAGCCTTGTATATTGGAAAGATGCATGCCCAGACCACCACCACATACTGACTATTTAAGACAAGAAAAACGTGATTATTCCTGCTAACTGGGGGCAGCCATTTTGTTTTGTTTTGTTTTAATCGCGTCTGATACTCTAGTTTGATAGGATGTAATGTCAGCTCCCACTAACTCTTGTATGTAGTGTTAACAAACATGTAATTTATGACAAGGCACTTCCATTTGATCAACCTGGCTTGTAAACCAACATAAATGACTTGTTAATATAAGAAACTATTGAACTAAATATATTTCAACAGAATGAAATGAGGGTATAGTATTTTTCTCTCTTAAATGCATACTATTAAGCCTATTGGTAGGCTACATTGAGCAAAAACGACTACCCACAATAACCAAGTAATAATTTTCGTTTCGGGAGGACTACGTAATTGGTCAGTTCTGTGATTTTAGATGGGGAAAGTCTACTTAAGAGTTTTACAGAATTATTTACAGCAATAAAGCATCAAGGCTAATAGTTTCCATTACCATTTTAGGGGTGGCAGGTTAATTCACAATACCCTGTGATGTTAATAATACTGGTACATATTTTTGTGTCTAGACGGCGGTAATTAATTGCCATGTCTGGTTACCTACCAAATATACACCTGCCAATCAGGAATCATAGGAAGAGGCAATCAACTAAGAAAACACTCTGTTTATCATTTCAGTACTAGGTTAATGCATGGACAAAACATGATATAGTTGTTTCCACTTGTTTTGTAGCCACTTTGACAATGGTGATTTATTTTGTATTGAAAAATAATATATTTTTATTGCTGGCTTACTGGGATGAATATCACATCAGAACATTGCGATGCATGCCTATTTCATCATCCCGCAAAAATCAGGTATGTTTGTTTCTTCAGTTCTAAGACTAATTCCTGATGTGACGTATTATGTAACCACCAGGATGGAACAAAATGGCTGTGTCCATTATATAATATAATAGCTGTGACATTTAACTGTTTTATTAATTAAATATAATAATATACTTATTGATATTAAACAACAATGTGAATTATATATATATGCATATTAGTCCAAAAGCCTTGCACAAGCATTCCTTTAAGAATTTGCTAAACTTATAGTATCATCCAGATACACAGTTATTAACATAAAATTGTACGTTCAATAATAGCTTGAGGTAATTCATTAGGTTGCACAAATACAAATTACGTAACTGAACAATCGGTTACCTTTAGAATTAGAAATCATGTGAACACTTCGATTAAATACAAGAATTTGAAATATTACTATTGGGGGTATTTACGTAACAGAATGGGGCAGCTATAGTAGCTATACCTACATATACCTATACATAGTAATAGTGGCACGCAGAGCACTGTCATGCCCATGACGTTATTAATTACCATTACATTATGACAGGGTATAAATGATTAAAACAGGATCCTGGAATAAAATAATATTTTTCTTCAATTTTAGATGCATTATCAGGGCTGGTCATATCCTAAAATTTTCAATTGCCCACTGGGCAAGTAACTATCAAATTTCACTTGCCCACAAACAAGTTAACCCGTCCTAAAACGTAAGCAGTTTAAATTAAAATTAAATTGTACGTGTCCAACAATTTCACATCATACAAAGCACTGTATTACTAATTATGTTTATTTCCTTTAATTTGTAAATGTAAAACAAAAAGAAATTGCTATCGGAATAAAGGAAAATTAGAAATGAGTTATGATTTATTTATTTTTAAACTTGAACACTTTACTTTAGAATGATCATCGAAGATATGCTACTTTGAGTTAATGATTTCATAGTGAATAACATTAATTTTGGTTGGGTTTGGCCCCTGTGTGTGTGTGTTATGACAGACGAGTGTACTAGAGATTTTTGTTTTAAATATTTAAAAAAAGTATACCCCTCTATTTTTCATAATGAATTTTACTTGTATAATGCATGATAATGTATTTATGGATATTTAATTTGCAGGGGGGGTTATATCCTCGTTTCTCCTTAGAAATTCCGGCATTTGGCACTCTTGACACACCGACTCAGTCGGAGACTGCTTTGATCCCGTTACAATTTTTCCTGCACGAGTGCCTACTCACTGTTCTTTAACATTTAGTCAATAAAATTTTAATTGCATGTATATTTAATACATCAACTTAATTGGGAAACAAGTGCGAAAATTTGCAGATGGATAACCTAATATCGTAATATGAAACACTACTACGTTAGTGAAAACTAACTTTAAAAAGAGTCTACTTATTCATTTTAGTAACATTCTAAACATCTTTTTCTCAACTCTTTAACATTTCCGGCAATTTACTTCACGGACACCAACATGAAATACCGTGATTTACGAATAAAGGTCTAATTTCTTAAATGCCTTCAAAAAGGAGGGGCATTTATTCAAAGATGTGAGCCTACTTCCGGTCAAATACGGTACTCGATATATTAATCAGGGGCCACATATACACATACACACTGTACGTGTACAGGGGATGGATGGGAGAAGAAGGGAGGGGTTGGGGTCAGTTATAGTTTTCTTACTTGCACAAACAATTGAAGTTGGTGAACGGCCGTAAAATTTTAAGTGTACAAAAGGGATAAACAGGCAGTTTGTGTTCAGAAATTTTGGTTGCCCGGCAGACGACTGAATTGTAAATTGTGCTAGTCTGACATTTTTTTTACTTGTCTGGGGCGAGCGGATGAGTACTTTTGCCAGCCCTGCATTATACATTGTAATTTGTAGTGTATATTGATGATAACCAATTAATGACATTGATTATCAGCTTTATTCTGTTCTGGTTGAATGAGAATTCTCCATTCTTGCCTCCACAGGATAAAGCCGATACCCTACACATCATCAACTATTCTTGAAGTATCAACATTATAACACATTACATAGTGGGCACAAGTTCGACCCGTATCCCCCTTTCAATGGTTAGTCTTAGAGCCTTTGATATAGAAGGGTACGGGGCAAATTATTTCCATGTAGTGTTTGCCTCAAATGGACGCACTCAGTTTTATTGGTCATCCAATCATTCAAAATAGTTGTTTAAAATTCTATAGTCCATCCCATCCTCCTGCAAAAATGTTTTGATGTATTGTAGCTGAAAAATGTTGAATAGTATTTCCGTAAATATCGTATTCGTGTTTTTGTCGTTAGGTGAATGCAGTTTGGGACGTCGATGGTATCCTGGCGTCATATGTTTTTGATACGATAAGCAAAAAATTAAAATATAATAAAAACAATACTTCGTACATACAATACTACTTTACCTTTCTCAAGTCACATTAGTTTATTGTGAAAAACAGTGATAATTTCCCATGAACACCAAATTTTCCTCCAAAAACACTAGCTGCCAAGTCGTACAGGTGTTTCCGCTATATTTTCACAAACGTCATATGTTTTTGATAGTTTCATAGGCTGTCTATTTTTGTCCTTTTTATGGCAGCGAAGGGTCTATACTCCATGCAATAATTTACATCAAAATCTTCTTTTGAAAATAAAATCATACAATGTTTGTAACTTGTAAAACATATTGAATAATCTTCAGACCTATAGACAGTGTACACTTAAAACATATTTACATTATGTTTTCGTCATAGGCTAATGTCTAATCCTCTTGTTGTACGTATCAACGACACCTAAATTCAGACTGTCACCTTAAGTACTCTGACAGCGATACAGAACTATATTTTCAAAAAATCTAATTCCACCAAACCACCTTTATTTGTAGTAAATGTAAATGCACATGTAAACATGCCCCCACCAGAAATTACCGAAAAGATCTTTGCTGTGAATGACATAAGAGGTAACCCAACCAGCCTTCCTAAATTTTATTGTTCAGTGTAATGATCACGTGGTATATCGTTGAACTTTGGCAGGTCAGATGTCAGTGTTGCAGACGATAACTTTGCAGGGATTTGTGACACCTGGATTTCGCTATGTGAGGCATTTCATTAGTACCAAAATATTGCATTACGAAAAACTGATAACATGCACACTATTTATGGTATTATAATTAAAACATAAAGTTGGCAGCTTGACTTGAAGCATTTTTAATATTGTGCGGTAAAAGACACTTCGTTGTTTATGTTTAGGCTGATAGTGACGTAATATCTCGCGATACATGCAGTTACAAAGAAAGTATCGAAAACATATGTCGATCGAAATTGTATGACGGTACGATATGCTAATACATGATCTATTACTAACCCTAATTTTAAAGCTAAGCCTGAATGAACTGAATGCTGGAATTCGGTAGTCTTGCCAATGTTTTTTGTAAATAATTTCAGTTTTGTTTGATGCAAGTAGAAAAGTAAAAGTGTTTTGCATATAACAAGAAAATACAATTTTTGTGTCCAATTTAGAAATGAATCTGGTCAGAAATAAAGTTGTATGGTAGCCATTTCCATAGCATCATGCATGAAAAAAGGCGTTCCATGTGGGACGGGCTACAGTAGTAAATAAATTTTTTTATTTTTTTTTTAATGTGTATATTATAGTAGAAGTTCTAATGTTTACATTTCAAAGTGAAAGTCAATAAATAAATAACTTTGGCGGGAAGCCGCTGTTAAGCAACTGAGACAGCACCATTAACCACGCCAACAAACCATTCATAATTCAGAGCATTCCCACCTCACTCACTAAGTCATGCATTTTTAACTACGGTATAATATAATACCCTATTCCCTGTCTTACGTTATATGTCTCGTTTAGATATTTAAATATGTATCAACACTGAATATTCTATTTCATCAACATATCCCGTGCCATCATTAATTTTGTAGACCGTTCTTCGTGGTTACCGTGCATTTCGTACCCGATCCCATTCGTCCTTGACAGTTTTGTACCCGCTACCATATTATTCCCTAAAAAATTAATCCCTTGGTAATGCGTTAACTTATTTGAATTGTATATTAGTATTTTTAACTGTTTGTTTTATGACGGTTCAAACTTGCTTACTGTGGACACGGAAATACAAGAATTTATAACAAACAAAATAACAATAACAATAACAATAACAATAATAATATTATTATTATATTAATAATTTAAAAAAAATTAATAATATATATGCATACAGTTAACAAATATATAGAGAGAATAATAAACGAGTTACCAGTTAATATAAAATTTATGTCCTGAGTGAAATAATTTTCATTTGTCACGAGCTTAAAAAATAGCACATTTGAAATAATAAAATACAGATATTTTTGCAAACGGAAGCAGCAAATATAATAACTACAATTTTAAAAGGTTACGCATTGTAATATTTGTAAAGGAAAGGTCCACAGAATATGCCACTTTTAAAATGATAAAATACAAAACATTAAATTTAATAAGTATGGGGACGAAATGGTACTGAGTACGAAATGTCCAGTGACGAACCGGATCGGGTACGAATCGTCACGTAACCGTTTTTCACAGCAAAATCGAAAATAAAACCCCAGTCTATTACGATTTCGGTCTCACCACACAGACGCTATTCGTATTTTCTTTTATTATTATTCTTATTTAATTTATTATCCTCCTACGAATTCTAAGACTATGTTTATTGCTATTTATTATTGTTGTTGTTGTGTTGTTTTTATATATTTGAATCAAGATTGCTTCTCGATGGCACCATTTGAAGATAATATTATTTTATACGGTACCATTTTGTTGTTGTTGTTGTTGTTTGTTGTTGGTTTATTTTTTTTATTTTTTTTTGGGGGGGGGGGTTCACCCAATTTACCCGTGGTCTAGTGGATAAGCTGCTGGACAATCTAGCTGACGACAGTGGTTGAAATCCTGTCAAAGCTGGCTCACACATTCCATGGGCGGATCCAAGGGGGGACCAGGGGGACGCGTCCCCCCCAAAAATTGTTCAAGTGCCCTCAAAATGTCCAAGTGCCCTTTTTGTTTGTAGAATTTTTTTTTTTTTAAGTAAACAATAATTATATTGTAGATAGATGAAATCAAGATTTTCGTGTACATGCGCAAGCTTGCAGATATGTGTCTGTGTTATTGAGTCTCAATGGGGCCCCATTGAGGTTCTAACGCGAGTGACGCCAATTTACTTCATTATTGCTAGTATATTATGACGTAGAACTGTAGGAATTCATATTAATTGTAAATATCAAAACTTGTAGTAAGGTGCCCTTTTGACGAGTCAATGTGCCCTTCTTTTTTGGTCCCCCCCCCCCTAAAAATATTTCCTGGATCCGCCCATGCATTCATTCATCTTTCTCATCTATCATATCATTCTCATTATCTTAATGTAAAAAAACTTTCCAATTTCTCCCATGATTTCAATCTGTTTTGACCCTCTCTATCAGTTTCCTCCGATTCTGTCTTCTGAGCAGTCCACACCATTGCCTACCTGTCATAACTTCCTCCACGGGTGCAGTCTCTGTGTATGTTCCTGCACCCACCTGTCATCCTCGTCCTCTGCCACTAATAAAGCTGGTTTGACCCACAGCACTAACTAATGACCGCCAGTAGTAGGGGTGCATAGTAGGTGGTTACAAGTGCCTCTTAACAATGCCAGAAGTAAGTACTAAACACTACCCGAAGTGATCAGACTAAGCCTACAGTTAAAAGCTGATGGGAATTGCAGGTGTGTGGCACGGATAGCTACAAGAGACAAGCACCTGTCGCATTTGGAGAGACAAGGACTGGGATGTGGAGGTGGAAGCAAAAGAAGTTGAAAGACAGGAGGAGTTGCCAGATCGGGAAAGAAATGAGATGGAATTCAGAGGAGAGAAAGGAAAGGGACAGTGGAATAATAATATTTAAAAAATTGCACTGGCTACCTGACTGTAGTCTAGTACATATATATACTCCAAAAAAGAAATATGGTACATAACATTGCAAAATATGGCAGGCATAACTGTGTACAAATCATGTTAAATTCGCTAACCAGTGTTGCACAACTGACACAGCCTTTTTTAAATTATACTTATTTTCATGCTTATAAACACACCTCAGCTGTCAGGGCTATCTGCATGTCCAGAACAGTGGGTTAGTGGTTAGCGGTTAGTGAGAGAGAAGTCAGTGTAGTGGTCCCACTGAGTTGTTAAAACTCGCTCTGGGTGGGAACCGGTACCGAGCTGTGAACCCAATACCTACTAGTCTCATGTCCAATGGTATAATCACAACACTACCAAGGCCTTTTGTGGGATCTTTTGTTGCAAATGAAAAACGTGAGTTTCATCTATCACTGTGTGTTACTCTGATGGACTGAACAATGTCTTACGTTCGTTGTTTTTTTTCTCAACTTTAACTTGATATTTTCTCTTAATTGATGAAAAAAATAAAATAAATACTGATACACAAATGAATGCCTTGTCATGACAGTTGTTTAGAAAAAAGCATCCAAATGCTCAAAGTACTATTTTAAATTAGAATGACATCACTGTTTGACTGACATCATCTTGTTTTAATCTTGAAATTTATGCTTGTCCTAGGTCAGGAGTAAAATTATGCTTGGTTCATGTTACACACCTAACATTTTAGTGTTGCTTTCTGACTACCATAAGTTTAGTAGAGGCTTCCGACTGCTTCCAGTTACAAGCCCCTAAAAACTCTACCTTTTTCTTACAGCTAAGCAGATTGTATTGTGTGACAGCAGACATTGAAATATGATGCCTAGGTTCTCTTAATTATGTCCGTCACTGCCAGGGTGTGTAACATAATTTTAGAGGGGTGCACTGTCAGGAAAGGTTGGAATGTCTGATTTTGTGATGGGAAATTGCTGAATAACTTTTTAAGTTGTCTTATTAGTCCCCTGCAGGTCCAAACAGAAGGGACAATAGGTTTTATCTCCATTCTTTTGTTTGTCTGTCTGTCCCACATATAACATTTATCATGTACCATTACAGATCAAGTTTGACTTTGAACTTAGGAGAAATTTGTTAGGCCTGGTAGGGCCCATTAGGCCTGATAGTGGATGTGTATTGCTTTAGCAGTACTCTCAGAATGTTTGTTAATTTGCATATTCTGTATGTTTTTTGTGACAAACAAAAGCAAATCAATAGATCCTAAAATTAGACTAACTAGTGACCTGCAAAGGTGATTTCCACAAGCACTTCGAAATCATGTGACTAAAGTATGTCAACATATCCAAAGAAAGACTTTCACCTCTCACTTTCGCTTTTTTATTGTCACACTATGGGGATTTTCATTTCTAACATTGAAAATGTTTACAAGTAAACAACTTCCATAAATGTAATTGAAGATGCAAACTTTATATGTCAATAAAAACTAAAAAAAGCTATATTTTAGGCAAGAGTAGCTTAATAAAGTGGTTACTTGAATAAAGTGTAGGTTCAACAGTCCTTGTACATGTATTATATATGTTATATATTGGCAGAACCAGAGCAGGGTCCCAGCTTTCGCATTGGAAATGCCAATTTTAATTACTTTTAAATTCATCATCCACAGTATAGCTTAGACCATTAAACTGTGGGAAAACGCATCCCTGAACACTTTCTGGAGAGCATGCTACCAAACCCCTCTACAGATCTCACTCAGTTTTGAAAGCTGTTTTAGAATTTTGTGACCCCTCCCTTTACCAAATCGTGGATCCACCTCTCAGTCATCAAATTGTCAGAAAACTGCTGACAATCTAACATCATGTATGTAGAATATGGACTCAGTCTTTATATCTATTTTGTACTACAGTGTATTTATAAATATGCACGAGAAACTGAGCATCACAACAAGAGATGGAAGAGGAGACAACATACGGATCACTAGACAGTTGCCAGGAGACGGAACCTAAGGGAAACACCAGGATTTGCCAACCTTACCTCCCAGACATACACAATTGCATTATACATGCACAATTGCGTGGAGTCTCCCCTGGGTTGTCATGCCACGATCGGAAGAGATCAGGCCCTTTCTAAGGGCCCTATAGGCAACCTAGGGAGACACCTCATCATCCGTAAGTCTTAATTAATGAGCTACTCTTGGCCTACTAAAATCCAAACCTATACGTAGCACCCTACCTTTTATTCTTTAGAACGACCATCAAAATTTCGCCAAACTTCCTTCATTAAAATGCGCACTCATTTCCCTTTGGCTTAATCCTACAGGACATTCCAAATTACATAGCATCATACCACCTTCCACCTGTTACCGGCTATGGTTGGACTGCTGGTGCTCCCTTGCACCTGTCAGTGCAGGCGGTCCCTCCTTCACCCACTCCAACCCTTTCCTGTCCTGGACAGAAGAACTGGCTGAGGCTGGTATTTGTGTCCAGGACAGGTGTGCGCTACAACAGCTTTCTCTGAATGTGCATGTTAAACAGTTTTTCAAGTTCCAAGTTCCAAGAGCTTCACAACCAGCCAATAGTACATTTATGTATCTTCAAGAGTAATATTTTAATTTATTATTTGTTTTAAATAGGATACATTGCATTTGTTGCATAACACTGATGCTTCATGAGGTGTGCATCAAATCAGGCTGCACTGTAGGAATAACACTTTCAATTAGGTTGTCACATCATATCAGAACACAGAAGATCCTGACCGTCATAAAAACACCAAACAGGACACTTTTAAAAAAATACTCTTTTTTGGTACAGGTTGCAAGGTACCAAAGAAGAGAATTCTGTGTCAAAGTTCAAGGTGCACAGTCAATTATTTACGGAGTAAAAACAGCTGTGGCTGTGATTGGTAGTAATTTGTAACATTGATTATTTGTGCAAATACTACTATCCATTGGCAATAAATAAATACACTTTTATTTGTTATACAGTTGTTATGCAGTATACACTAGTGCAGGGTTATCTCCAAAATGGAACACGATTTTAAGCAAAAATTATGGTTGCTAATAAAAGCATTAATTACATTTTTTTTAATGGTATGTGACCCCCCTCCCCCATTTTCTTGCATGTAGACTAGATGTGAGGTGCCACACTTTTTATTGCTGTACTTCCTGGGTGTGTTGATAAGCTGCTTATATCAGTTTTATTAATAAATGTTAACATTATCGGCAAGAGAAATTGATTTGGTCCAATGGAATTATTGACAGCTTTATGGGTTTGTGAGGATGTATCCATTCAGCTGATTGGGATTTTTCTCATTCCAACCAGTGCACCACAACTGGACAAAGGCTGTGGTATGTGCTTTCCTGTCTGTGGAAAGTGTATATAAAAGATACCTATAGCTGCATTAGGAAAAATGTAGTGGGTTTCCTCTGATGACTATGAGTCAGAATTACCAAATGTTTGACATCCAATAGACGATGATTAATTAATCAATGTGCTCTAGTGGTGTCGTTAAATTTTTAATTACAACAATTTATGTACTGCAAGTGGTCTAATTACTCTAGCATACAACAATCTGTGATCAATTAAAGAAAACTGATGGGCCTTGTTGAGTTGCAATACCTTCTTAAACAAATTCTGAATCCCCAAGCCAAAAGTAATTTGAACTGTAGTAAAAGTAATTTAGAAATCAATTGTTTAATATATTACCTGTAGGTACATTCTCTCCATATATCTGAGGTTTTTTTGTTGTTTTTTGTAATTTTACGTGACTGGTTACAAATCAGTGACTAGCCAGAGCTAGGGTTTTAAGTACAGAGTCTGCATATATTGCTTTCTTAGTTTTATCTTTTGGAGGAATCAGCATCTTATTTGTGATTCAGTCTTTTTAAAAAGCTAGAGGGGTTCTTTCTGATATGGGTTATTTGTTGTCAGTTAAGTGGATCCATTGGTGTCAAGTCCGGTCAGGTCAGATCATTTATTAACATTAAAGTCATATAGAAATACTGACATTAACATCTTGGAAATATTTATCAATAAAATACTCCTGTCTGACAAGCGACCAGTCATTATGTGAAAATTGCTACGTCCAACAGTCATGCACCACTGAATACCCAATGAGGCAAGGTGATGTGAAGGGGAAAACAGCATTTTGTCATTCGGCCTATAAATATTTCATTGTCATTTAGTCCACTTCAGTTTGTGTTAACTTAGCTGTGACTTGCACATAATGTTGTCTCTTATGGTAAATTTTAAGTTTGTATATATATACTAAAACGCAAAAGAAACGCAGGTCCTGAAAATGCGAAAGAATTGCACTTTGTAAAGCAGTATCTTTGGTGGAATTGAACCTCAACTGTGTTAAAGGACATGTCACACACCCACACCGCAGTCCCACCTGTGTGTCAATTTCATTACCTGTGTGACGTCACGAATTCTCAAAACACGTTGTTTGCACGTGCTGGATCATCCGTATCATGAATCCAGTGCAAACACACTCATTGAAATGCTTATAAAGCCTACACACCTGGATTTAATCGCATAAATTCAATTTGAGTAGTGACAGACAACAGAATCACATTTTAAAAATGCCGCGACTGACGCAACTCCAGCGAGGGATGGCCATCGGGATGTTGCAAGCCGGACAGACCCGTACTGCTGTAGCCAGACAATTGGGATGTCATGTTTCGACAATCGCACGCCTTTCTCAACGTCACCAAATCACTGGATCTGTGAACGATCGACCACGCACCGGCCGCCCGAGGGTGACAACCGCAGCCCTAGACCGGTACATCCGGGTGACCCACCTTAGGAATCGGATGCTGCCAGCAGCTAACACCGCTCACCAGGTGCGTGGTCCACGTGGTCCAGTGTCCGCCGATACCGTCCGACGCCGTCTGAGGGCAGCAGGACTCCGTAACCGCCATCCTTATGTGGGACCAATATTGACCCCTCGGCACCGCCAACAACGTCAACAGTGGGCGCAACAACATCAAAGATGGCGACGTGGCCAGTGGCAACAAGTTCTGTTTACTGATGAGAGCCGTTACAATGTTTCCAACGCTGATGGCCGAATCCGAGTATGGCGACGTCGACATGAACGTTACTCCGACTGCTGTGTTCTGCAGGCCGACCGATGGGGCGGGGGTAGTGTGATGGTGTGGGGTGGGTTCTCATTCAACCACAGAACACAACTTCATGTGTTCAGACAACGCGTTAATGCCGCCGTGTACCAAAATGACGTCATCAACAATCACGTCGTTCCCTTCTTTGCCGCTCACCCACGTGTGCGCTTGCTGCAGCAAGACAATGCCAGGCCGCACACTGCCAGGGCAACACAGGCGTTGCTGGCTCAGCACAACATCCCAACGTTGCCGTGGCCAGCCTTATCACCGGACATGGCGCCTATCGAACACGTCTGGGATGAAATCGGACGTTGCCTTCAGGCTCGCGGACAACCTCAGAATATGCAGGCGCTGGAGGCAGCATTGGTCCATGAATGGAACTCACTCCCTCAGGCATTCTTTCAACGGCTTGTCAACTCAATGAGGAGACGTTGCACTGCCTGTTTGAATGCCCAGGGTGGTCACACGCGATACTGACTTTGACAATGCTACAGGTCGTCTCTTTCACATTTTTAACATGGACCCCCACCCTACTTTATGACATGAAACAATAGCCAAAAAGGAATTCAATCAAAAATTTCCAACACCAATGTGTGCCGAATTGGTGTAGCTCCAAAATAAATGTTGAAATCTTCATTTCGTTTTCTTTTTTTAATATTTTATATCCAATTTAATGAGAACCTGCGTTTCTTTTGCGTTTTAGTATACATAACTGTGTATGTGAGGGTCGGATTTAACTCAGTCGGTTGAGTGCTTGCTTGAAGTGCTTGCGTCGCAGGATTGAACCACCTTGGTAGATCTTATCAGCTGATTGGACTTTTTTTTGTTTCAGTTTACTAGTGCATTACAACTGGTCAAAGGCCATGGTATGTGCTTTCCTGTCTTTGGGAAAGTGCATATAAAATGTCCCTTGCTGCATTAGAAAAAATATAACGGGTTTCGTCTGATGACTATGTGTCAGAATTATCCAACATCTGACAACCAATAGCCAGTTATAAATTAATCAAAGTGCTCTAGTGGTGTCGTTAAACAAAACAAAACTGTGCATGTTCCTGTTTTTCTCAATGCGTAGGGGTCGTAGCTCAGTCAGTAGAGTGCTCGCTTGAGATGCTTTGATTGTACGATTGAACCCCCTTGCTGGATCTATTATCTGATTGGGTTTTTCCCATCCCAACCTGTGCCCTACCACTGGTATATCAACATCCATGGTATATGCTGTAGTGTCTGTGGGAAAATACATACAGTGCACCGGTATAAAAGATCCCTTCCTGCTAATGAAAAAAATGTAGGGTGTATACTACCAAATCAAATCCCATAGACGACAATAGTAACATATGTGGCTAAAACTCCTACCTGCAGCATATCAATCAGCATATCAATCAACACTACCACCCCTTACCCTTAAAGTGAATCAGAACAAATTGGGGGTCAAGCTGGTCATTTCTGAGATAACTAGTAGCGTCTATGACTACCCTAGTTCCGCACAAAATTCGAGTACTTTTTTTTACAGGTGCCCCATACATGTTTCAAGCACAAGGCTACTTGACACATTTGATACTAGATGAAATAAAATTGCATACATTTTTTGCCCACATGAAACTTCTTTTTTTTTACAACCAACACACTCACATTTATCACTAATCACAGGACTTGTGGTGTTCACTTCTCTATCAAAAGTTTGGTGCACCTCGAACTTTGACCCAGCCGGAAGTTATTTAGTTTAGTACTACCTGTAGCGGGTTTCCTCTGAAGACTGCATGTTACAGTTATCAAATTTTTGACATCCAGTAGCCAATGTTTAATTTATTAATATGCTCTAGTGGTGTCATTATTTAAAACAAACTCAATATTATATTAAAAAATGTTTTATTTTCATCACTTCAAAATTTATTTAAAGTGTTTAATTAAAAAAAATGTTTTAACATGCACTAAGATGAACATATATGGATGTAACTATGAATGTTACAGATATGTTTATTGTAGGCGAACATTTTCATGCATTGATATAACAGACAATTAATGGATGATTTGGCATTTACAAACCACAAGTTTGATTTTGCAAACATACACAATGACACCATGTGGTTTAAATAGTTTACATTGACCCCTCTCATTATTGATTTTTGAATAGAATAAAGAGAACTTTGGTTTTTGAAAATTATCTTTGAATGTCAATAAAATACAAAGTTATAGCAATATTCAGAACAGCATTTACAAGGGGGGCATTCAACAATTACATAATATTCTGGGGGTATCATTGGCTGTATTACGGAATGTAAAGTTTAAAGCTTGTTTTGTTTAATGACACCACTAGAGCATATTGATTATTAATCATCAGCTATTGGATGTCAAACATATGGTAATTTTGACATATAGTCTCAGAGAGGAAACCCGCAACATTTTTTCATTAGTAGCAAGGGATCTTTTATATGCACCATCCCACAGACAGGATATCACATACCACAGCCTTTGTTGATGCAAAGTGGTGCACTGGTTGGAACAAGAAATAGCCCAATGGGCCCACAAACAGGGATTGATCCCAAACCAACTGCACATCAAGTGAGCACTTTACTACTGTACATTATGGGTAAAGTGTTATGTAATGCTTTCAAAACAACTGTTTCATGTTATTTAAAAAGTAAAATACCAGCAGTAATTGCTATTTTCTTCTTTAAAGACACTGACCCTAGTTTCAAGCCATAAAAATGGACACTATAAGTTTGAATAATAAACAAACCTGTAACACATTTGAATAAAGTTACAACAGAGTGAAACAACAGTGTGTGACATTCAGATGAAGGAAGGACAGAAATGTTTTATTTAACGACGCACTCAACACATTTTATTTATGGTTATATGGTGTCAGACATATGGTTAAGAACCACACAGATATTGAGAGAGGAAACCCACTGTCACCACTTCATGGGCTACTCTTTTTTTTTATTAGCATCAAGGGATCTTTTATATGTACCATCCCACAAACAGGATAGTACATACCACAGCCTTTGTTACACCAGTTGTTGAGCACTGGCTGGAACAAGAAATAGCCCATGGCGAGCGCTGTAACACTGAGCTATGCATGTCCCGCATGAAATGAGGAAATACCCTTAAAAATAAACTAGAGCTCATCTCCACAACTGTTACTTCTCAGAGGTATGTGTGTTTTTAAAATATGAAAAATGCTTTCATAAGAATTAAACACCAGGATTGCCAAAGACACTTAAGTAGTACGGAAATGGATAATCTAACAATAAAATCTAAGGATGTCTGATTTCAGTTATCAAAAACAGCTCTAATAATTAAAATATATGCCATAGTGTCTGTCACTTTAACAAATTATTTTCTCTCTGGCATTTATTTCCAAACTAAACCAGCATAAATACAAGAAGAAAATACAATAATATTAGTAAAATTGCATGGAAAGCAAGGGAAGTATTGATCAGCATTAAATAATTTTAGGGCGGGATGGCTTTAGTGTTACAAAATGTTATATGAGGGGAGGGAGTATATCATTGTATTTTGCATAAATAATTATTGAAGTTGTTTACATAATTTTTTTATTGTTTTATCTTTTGTGTCAACTTTTGCATTAAAACTTTTTTTTAAATCTGTTTAGATCAGTTTCAAACAAACTATACATGTAAGTCCTAGGCCAGTGAAACTTGATTTATAGTTTCAGCTATGAATGTTCATCACACTGCAATGAAAGGTTATATATGGTAGGTGAGACATTTATTTCTGCATAATTCAAAAAAAACAAAATAGGTGAGATAATAAATAGAATAACAAACTTTGTATCATTTATCAAATGTATTCCTCTCCTGACATTATTTTCACTTGTTACTTGTCACTTGTTAAAGCTCTTTGCATAAATTTGATAATAACTGATAACTGGTTTACTATTCTCTTATGTATTTCGTGGTATTATGGCAGCACTGTTATTTTATACTCTGACCAACAGCTAGATTTGTATTTATGACTCAGTCGGGTTTTTCAGCTAGGAAACAAGACAAAGCTCAGTAGCAGAGTGCTTGCCTGAAATGTGATGGGTCTTGGGATCATTCTCCTGTGATGAACTCACTGGGTTATTTTCCACTGCAACACATTTTCTACAACTGCTATATACATATATGCAAATAACTGATTTATGCTATAAACCGATATGCAATAAAGTGGATTCGACTGTATTTATAGGAAGGAAGGAAAATGTTTTATACAACAGCTTGCTCTGAATGTGCACATACATCTCATTCTCGTTCATCTTTTATTTAACGACGCACTCAACACATTTTATTTACGGTTATATGGTGTCGGACATATGGTTACGGTCCACACAGATATTGAGAGAGAAAACCTGCTGTCGCCACTTCATGGGCTACTCTTTTCGATTAGCAGCAAGGGATTTTTTATATGCACCATCCCACAGACAGGATAGCACATACCACGACCTTTGAAATACCAGTCATGGTGTACTGGATGGAATGAGAAATAGCCCAATGGGCCCACCGACGGGGATTGATCCCAGACCGACCGTGCATCAAGCGAGTACTGTACCACTGAACTATGTCCCGCCCTGCAATATATTGATATGTCAGGGGTGTAGAAATGGTATATATCTCATTATAGTTGGCCAATATTTACTAGTCCACCAGAATTTCTACTATGCTGTCAAACTACAGCACACTAATAATTACTATATATATCATTTCAAATGATCATCCAGTGAAAAGAAAATTTGTTAAAAAAAAATTTTATTGCAAAATTTGCTTTCTTTATATTGATACTAATTTAAAATGGGTGAAATGAGAATAATAAAATATAAAAAAGTGCCAAACTGAAAAATAAAATTAGACATCACTGAGACTTGTGGAAATAATTCAGGCACTGGATTTTTCTTCTTAGTTTTTCTGTTTTGTGGTTGCACTAAAACATTGTCCACCAACCACAGCACCACAACTGGTCAATTAAAGGCTGTGGTATGTGCTTTCCTGTCTCTGGGAAAATGCATATAAAAGATCTCTTGCTGCTCATGGAAAAATGTAGTGGGTTTTCTGTGATGACTACAAGTCAGAATTACAACATGTTTGACATTCAATAGCCGATGATTAATTAATTAATGTGCTTTAGTGGTGTCATTAAACAAAACAAACTTTAACTTAAAAACATTGTCCAAATATTGCCCCATTATCAAAATAGTGCATGTTACTGTTTCAATAACTGTGAAAGTTTGAAGCAGATTTCTGCAATTAGTTAAAATGTATTCATTAATCCCAAATTGTAAGTTTTTTATTTTTTCATTCTGCAAACCAAATGTTGTAATTAGTATATATTAGTAAATAATTACATATTTAATACCATAGACAGGACAGCACATACCATGGCCTTATACAAGTAACATTCATAGAATACTGGTTGTAAAAGAGTGAACCTGTCCCCAGAATGTTTACCACAAAGTTGTCACTGTTATTTATAAATAAGGAGATGAAGAACCATCATTAAAATGACAGTTTTATGCATCTTGTCTGTTTGGAAGATGAAGATAAGACTTTAGTCCAGCTGAGATGATACACATGTGTGTACTATAATTAACAAGATATGATCCTTCCCTCCCAGTGGTAATTTGGCTTGTATCCTCAGCCAAACATTATCCCTATAACTGTGGACAATGACTGTTATTTTAAGATAAGGTTACATATGAGATGTCCACAAGGCTTTGACCATGGCATGATTCATAATGTTGAACTGTACATCAACAAATATTGAACTAGTCAAACTGAAAGATCTCAGGGAAAATCTGAAAAAACTTTTATAAAACATGTTCCTCACATACATAGAGTATAGTAGGTGATTAGATAATTTAGTTTTCACACTGGCATAGGAAGTGGGGGAAGGGGAGCATGATCCCCCCCCCCCTCCACACTTTGTAGTAGCAGCAATTGTTTTTATATATTTATACATGTACATGTATTTATATATATGTGTGTGTGCATGCCCTCCACCTTTTGGCACCTTCCTACACTCATGTTTCATATGGTAAAACTGAGGTTCATAATCTCCATTTGATCTTTCATTAATTTGTTCTTCCATTTATTGTTAATTTATTGAAAATAGTGAACACTGGACTTTGTAGATGGTTTGATTGGATACAAATGTGATTTAGTTAGGAAATGCCACTTTTTAAATATCTTGCTTTATACTTGCTTTATAATAGTGTAAAAGTGTGTAAATATAAAAGTGTGTCGTTTCCCCCCCCCCCCCCCCCTCCCCAACACTTTTTGGCACCTTCCTACACTCATGGCTAATATACTTTTAAATGTAATTATGTTTAATTTGAAATATCTAATTTGAAAAGCAAACATCTAACTAAACCTCATTCACCATGTAAAACTGATGGAATATTTTGCCTATTACAATCAATATATACACTTAAAGTTAACATGTACATAAGTTCATTTATGATCAAAAATATCTTGGTACATATCAAAGTGATACGTCCCACTAGAACGCCAAGTGGGATGTAACACTTTGTGACGTCATTGATTGGCACATTATAGCCTAACAAAACAAGTTGAGTGATATAAATTAAGATCGATTATGGGTAATAGATAGGGTATTATACTCACTACCTTTTTGTATCGTGTTTAAATCTCTCGTGAAATAATTTTCATTGTTACTCGTTAAAGCTTGTGACGGTTGAAAATTACTTCATGAGGGACATAAACATGATATGAAATGGAAGCTCGTTTAATATCCTATAAGTGCTGTCTGTCCATTGAAAGCTGCAATTTCACCTTCCCATCTTATAACATTGTTTATTAAAGCAAAACATAAACACAATTGCCGCTTTAATAAACTCAAGCAAACAGGTCTTTCACTATGTTTTTTTATTATTATATTGTTAAAGAAATCAGCAACCCATCTTGTAATTGCTCATGGCAAGTTAATATATTTTTATGTGATCTAGATTGCATCTGTATGGTATCAAAGAATGGCTTGTCTTCAGTAAAATAATGTGGATGATTTATTAAATAGTTAAATAATCAAAATATTCCCAAGACTGCAGTTTTAAGGGAATAGACATTAAAAAACAAACAGGATTTAAACCTTCAGTATCTTTATTATATGATATACAACAAATTTAATCAGTGCAAAATATTCCTAAAATCCATTTAAAAAAAGCTCTGTTGAAATCACCATTCTGAACAAACTTTATTGATGGAGTTTTCTCCCTTGAACCATGAATAACCAAATATATGAACTTGCAAGTAATCAACAAGTCTTTACATAGACATAGAGTAGCCATATACAATGCATACAATTTAAAATGGCAAAGTTATTCAAGCAACATATCCTTTTAAAATAATGTTTATTAAAAAAATTGGTGTTAGTTTAGTAAAAATTAATCTGTATGTCAAAAATGTTGCCAACTTCCCTTTGGTAATGTCCTTTTTTTTCTGTTGATCATTTTATCTTTTCATGTTTAAAATTAGTTAGAGTGGACTTTTTCCTGATCTCTTTTGACCTTCTGTTATTATGTAGGGATTCTGTAATTATTTATAAAGTCACTGGTCACTGAGCCTGTGATTACCAGATTGCACTGGCCATGCATGAAATACCTGTTCATCATAAACACAGCACATCACTGGCTCAGTTAATGGGAGATGGATTTATTTTGATGGTTTTATTTTTACAAACTTTGAGAAAGATTGTTTTGTATAAATAATAATGAAAATGATAAAATATTGATGTTTTATTTGATTATTTTAACTTGTTAGTTCGTTATAATTATGCAACAAAATAAAAATCAATAAATTAAAAAATAGAAACATTTTTAACAATACCTCAGCACTTTTTGAAGTACAACTATTTTTGTGCCTTGCAAATGGTTATTTCAAAACTTAATAATAATAATAATAATAATAATAATTAATCTTTCAGTACAAATAGAGACTGATCTTCCATATGACCCTTTTTCTAAACTATATCATCATTTAATATACATTCATAAACAAAAAATCCCCAATAACACATATAATAGTTACATACATTGCAAACAAGGCATCAAACATATTTAAAATACAAGCTTGGGTGGTCTCTCATATAGCATTTTCTAAATTAAATAATACTTGTACCACAATGTTACATTTACCGGTAGGTTATAAACTAACCGTGTGACCCTTTGGCACATGACTGTAAACATAGGTGTACGGTCACCTATTCTTGTAGGGGGGCAGGCTGCTTTTTGCCTGAATTAAATAAATTATCTGGGTAACAACATTTGAAGAGTTTAGGTGCAAAACGCGATATATCCATTTTTAATTTTCAGTAAAAAAAAATATTTTAATTGGCGTATATCGCATTTTGATAAAAAAAAAACCCAGGATTTACCCAATACAATTTCATAAGGATCAATCACATTTTGCAGCAAATCAGCAGGCCTATGATTAGCCCTTACTGACATACAATAATGGCTTTAACTAAAAACTAGAAAGAAAATGGTTTATATCACGTTTCGCGCCTGGACTTCATTTATTCATATTAGCATTACTGCCAAAAACCTATATAAGTATATAGGGTTGCTAATGAAACACTACACATTTTTACATTGATTACAACTAATATTGTGGTTAGAATGATGGAAAGACATGGTGAAACAGCTTCAGGCATTCTCATTTTTCCTGAAAATCTTGATTATTTTTTCCCGAATTTAAGGATTTACTCCAGCACTGAGGGGGGGGGGGGGGGGGGGGGGATTAGTTGCAACCCATGGCCCCTGTCTTCAGTGCTTATGGTAAGTATTTTAGTTTGAAAGAGGCTACAAATTGATGGTGCATTTTTGACATTCTCATTGAGCTGACTTCACATGTAAGCTCCTTGGTATAGAAAAAACTTCTTTTATAAAATTCTGTTCTTGGAGTGGGTATGTATAGAAGATTTTGTGATGAGGATCTGAGGTTGTGATTTTGAGTGTGGTCTGATTGAAGAAATTGTTTTGTGGAGATAAGTTATTTTGCACATCATAGTGCTGGTGCGAAAGTTTATCATTTAATTCTTTTACATTCAACCATTTTAGCTCATTAAGAATTTCTTCAGAAGACATATCTTTGCCAGTGTCAAGAGTGCCCTTGATTTTGGATTTTGGGTAATTTGTCAAGAGTAGTATATGGACATATGGTTGAGAGAAAGGAAACCTGTTGCTGTCACATAGCTAGTCCTATAAAAAAAAATGGCAAGGAATCTTTTTTATGTGTTTTCCCATAAATAGGACAATAAATACTACTATTTTTTATATACATGTATACATGTAGGTCATGGTTTGGATGTGGAAAAACCCAGAGTTTGTTGAGAGTTATCTATACTATGACATTGGTTTAAATGTCTTTCTTTAAGTAAAGTCTCCCTTTCCCACCCCTCCCATTCCCATCCATTATACTGAGACTGTGTTGAAACCAATAACTTGCTGCACAGTCCAGTGTGATTGTCAATGTTTGCTTATTTATTCATAGTTGTAGCACCAAGAAGTCCTAGGCACCGAGGAGTAAGTTGATTTAATAAGCAATGTTTACCAGACATTAATCAAATCAGTCATCTTACAGGGTCATGTATCTAGCAAAGAAAACCAAATTAATTTTTCAAGTGATTGATTTTTAAAGTGATTGATAAGCAATATTAAACAAAGTAAGTTACGTACCGATGGATAATGAAACATTTACTAACTTCGTTTTACACCAACTTGATCAAATGTATCATGTAATATCAAACACTGGACTGAATTGGTGATATTTGTCTAAAATCTACATGATGATAGCCTCAAGATCAAACTTCTGGTGTATGCCAATGATTAAATGTTGACTCGGGTTTCCAGTGTTGGTCTCACACCTCAGATTCTCATTTTATTTTTTAATAGCAAAAATAATATTGACAGCAATGGGCGCATGTTTAAGTCAATATTTGAACGGTAACATCTTTCTGTTGCTGATTTACAAAGACATGAATCCTTCCTTGTAAAAGCTTGAAGCAGTATTTTCACTGACTGGCTAAATTAATGAAACGTGAATGATATTTTACATGCTTTTGTAAATGTACTACAAGTTGAACTTGAAGTAATTTCAGATTTAGTTTACATGAGTAGTTTCATATTGTGTTCATTGATTGAATTACATTCATGAATACAGTTCAAGTTAGTAAGACTTGACCTGTACCCAATCAACTCATTTTGTGTGCTCTTCTGTTGAGAGGTGTTAGATGGATAATTTAAGGTAATATATTTTTTTTATTTCCTTTACTAGACTGAAACTCTTGGCTTTTGTGTTTTATATTTGATTTATTACATTATTTAACATTAAATTGTTGATGGTCTTCTTTTTTTTAGGTTAGTTTTTAAATAAACAAGTGAAATGTGATCTGTAGATACAACAACCAGACATAGATAAAATAAATAATATCACACTATATATGAAGAGTTCATGTCCAAAAATGTGATATAGCTATTTTTGTCATATTGAGGAAATTTAAACCTAGGGTTTAAATTTTAAGACATGTTTAAGTCATAAATATGCATGCAGTGCGATCTTGTAAGAAAGTATATTTAGGCGAGTGAGTGTGAGCAATTCAAGAGAGTGTATGGATGGCATGAAGAAATAAATAGTAATGTTTTAGATGATACTATTTAGTTGTTTCTTGTCCTTTTTTCTTGAAATTTAAAAGCTTTTCCTAAACCATGAATTATGAGGTTAATGCTTGACAACATTTCATAAATAAGTAATCCATTTAGTTAAGTTTAATGTTAATAAAAGCCAGTTTTTATTACATATATATTTAATGAATGACCCCTTAGTTGTAAAATAATAAACCTGAACCAAATTATTTAATATTTTTAATTAGGAGTTTTCCATATATAGATCAAATTCCAACTATATCATGTCTTCATTTTTTTACTCTTATTTTTAAATAAAAGATAATTTTTCAAAGGTTTGATTGTTTGTTTTGTTTAACGACATCACTTGAGCAGATTGATTAATAAACCATTGGCTATTGGATGTAAGACATTTGGTCATTCTGACACATAGTCATTAGAGGAAACCCGCTACATTTTTTCTAATACACTTTTATATGCACTTTCCCACAGACAGGATAGCCCATATCACTTGATATACCAGTTGTAGAGCACTGGCTGGAACGAGAAATAGCCCAATGAGCCCACCAATGGGGATCGATCCCAAACCGATCATGCATCAAGTGAACGCTTTACCACTAGACTACTTTTCAAAGGTGTAACATTTCAGGTACCATATTTATTGACAGTCACTGAAAAGGTTCAGCATAGGAGATTAAAGTTTTAGTCTGGGGTTCTATTTTTAAGGTTAATGTTACCAAGTTTGTAAAAAAGAATTGACAATGGTATACCACACAGTTTGATGTACCAGTCATGCTGTTTTAAGCCTAGATCAGATTAAACAACGCGACTCAACAGGATGGTCGTGTCGCATCATGAACCACAACTCGTTCAAACTATATGACAATTGTTGTCTGCAACCGTACAGATGACTGTTTTTTTTCAATAGACAACGTGACAATTGACTTGCATCGCGTCGTATAATGTGATCTCACTTTAGGGAAGATGTAGTTTAAATTAATGCTTAATGCTGTCTCAGGGAGTGTGTAGGTTACGATCCTGTTGGTATTGTGCAAGTACCTGATATAAGAAGCATTCTTAAAAAGTGTTAAATCAAATGAAACAAAATAATGTGTGGGCTATAATTATGCTCATTTCTTACTGTCAGTATGTACACTGTTTATTGGGGGCAGGACGTAGATCAGTGGTAAAGTGTTCGCTTGATGTGTGGACGGTCTAGGATCGATCCCCATCAGTGGACCCATTGGGCTATTTCTCTTTTCAGCCAGTGCTCCACAACTGGTGTAATAAAGGTCGTGGTATCTACTATCCTGTCTGTGGGATGGTGCAAGTAAAAGATCCCTTGCTGCTAATCGAAAAGAGTAGCCCATGAAGTGGCAACAGCGGGTATCCTCACTCAATATTTGTGTGGTCCTTAACCATATGTCTGACGCCATATAATCTTAAATAAAATGTGTTGAGTGCGTCGTTAAATAAAACATTTCTTTCCTTCTTCTTTCCTGTATGCTATAATTATGCTCATTTCTTACTGTCAGTACACTGTTTATTGGTGTCACCTAAGCCTGGGTTACATGGCTTTTTGGTGTCTAACAAATGGTTATTTCAAAGTTTTGTCAAGACAGAGAGGAAACCTGCTGCCACTACACAGCCTACTCCTACTGTTGAAGCAGCAAGCTTCTGGTTGAAATTATGCCACCTCAACCAGGCTAGGCCGGTCAACATCACCATAGGCTGGCAGCTTTTTATACATGCCGTCCCATTGGACTGACAATTAGTTTGCATTAATACTCACACATAAGTTTGAGGAAAATATTTGAAAAAATATAAATGATTATAAACCATGGCATTTATTTGGATAACTTAGAATATCTCAGCAGAGTGATGGAATCTTATATGTATGAAAGTCATTGGCCAAGGTGTTCTGTGTGAACACACAAATTGACACATGGCTAAAACACCACTAGAACACATTGATTTATTAATCATGGGCTATTGTATGTCAAATATTTGGTAATTTTCATAGTCTTAGGGAGGAAACCCGCTACATTTTTCCATTAGTAGCAAGGTATCTTTTATATATACCATCCCACAGACATGATAGCACATACCAAGGCCTTTGATATACCAGTTGTGGTGCACTGGCTGGAATGAGAAATAGCCCAAATGGGCCCACTGATGGGGATCGATCCTAAACCATGGCTAAAAGAGGTTATTCAGTTTAATATTTTGTGTCATCACTAATTTCAGCCAATTTTGATCCCTGCAAAGGATATTTTATATGCACTTTCCCATAAACAGAGGCAGGACCTAGCCAAGTGGTAAAGTGCTCGCTTGATGCTCGGTCGGTTTGGGATCGATGCCTGTCGGTGGGCCCATTGGGATCGATGCCTGTCGGTGGGCCCATTGGGCTGTTTCTCATTCCAGCCAGTGCACCACAACAGGTATATCAAAAACTGTGGTATGTGTTATCCTGTTTGTGGGATGATGCATATAAAAGATCCCTTGCTATTAATAGAAAAATGTAGCAGGTTTCCTCTAAGACTATGTCAAAATTACCAAAAGTCTGACATCCAATAGCCGATGATTAGTAAATCGGTGCTCTAGTGGTGTTGTTAAACAAAACAAACTTTGTTTTCCTATAAACACAACAGTACATACCACAGCGTTTGATGTACTAATCATAGAGCAGTGGTTAGGACAGTGGGATGGAGTTACATGTAGTGATGGGATAATAAAACAACAAGATTGTCTTGTTGGCAGGTGGAATGTGAACCCATTACCTACCAGCCACTGAGATTACAACCCATCAAATCAAGTATTATATTCTATATTTCTAAGCTTAGATTAATATTTTTGTACCTCTAATAAAAGTTATTAAACATATATTAGTTTGTTTTTATGGTGGTCTTTATGTCTCCCAACACCTGTCAGGTTAGCAATAGACACCATCAACAAGTATGATTATTGTTTAGAAAGTAGTATATGTATATGAAAAAAGAGAGAAAAAAGCTCAGACTCTATTCTGTACAAGTTGCCCTCCCAGGTTAGGCGTATCTGAGTACCCTTTATATCAAAATCAGCAGTGTGTGACCTTTCCCATGATTACAAGTAATCTATGAAATCTAGAATAATAAGGTGAAAATGTCTCTGGCAAGCTTTCAAGGGAGTCTGTGCAATTGTTTGGTGCTGCAGTGGAGGATATGTTGGCTTGAATAAACAATCCGAAACTGCAGTGCACAAGTGAATCAGCACTTTTTAACAAAAACGGAAAATGTTCACCAACCACTTGTCCATGATTATGTTACATAGCAAATAAAATGTATGGTTATAATTTTTTTTGCCCTGCTTTGACACAGAATAAGACAAGCATCAAACAAACTCCGTTTCAATCTGTTTGACTGAATGCATAGCTCACAGCCATGTTAGAAAAGAATAATTAAAGAACATACTGTAAATATATAATTTATTTACAGGATTAGAATGTGATACAATTATCATATTTATTTTATTTTATTTTATTTTATTTTTTTTTTTTTTATTTTAATTTTTTTTTTTTTTTTTTTTTTTTTTTTTTTTTTTTTTTTTGGGGGGGGGGGGGGGGCAGTGGTCATTTTGCAGTGTATTTGTATACTACTTTTGTGATGAACCAGGCTTAGGGTTTTTTCAGTGGTAGCCCATCAGGCTACTAGGTTATAAAATCTAATAGCCCTCAGTAAAAATTGGTAGCCAAATAACTTTAAAAAAAAATATAATAATAAAAAAAATCATTTACTTTTATTTAAACATGTTGTTTTAGGGTGGGTTTTTGTAAATCATAAGCATTTAAGCCTACTGTGAAATATAAACTACTAATAAATATTAAAACTACATGATAGTCCTTAATGAACAATAAGGTTTTTAGTTTATATTGTTAAACAGAATCTGGGGGAAATATTCAAAACTACAACATTAATATGTTACAGAATGAAGTGTCACATATGTGGCATTATATGTATGAAGCAAAAAATAAAAATAATAATAAAAATAATAATAGTAATAATAATAATTAAAATAATAATATTCCCTACCTACCTACCCACATTTGAAACTACTGGTCAGAAATGGACAAAACAAAATATTTTCAAGAATGGCGTTAAAGGAGGGGTAAATATGGTATGAGAAAAACAATCTAACAACCACCACCAAAAAAACGACCTACTCTACCTACATTAATATTATTTAAAAAATTGTTTGGTACAATTCCAGAAACACACAATAGTTTATTACTAGTTCAGAACTATAAAATATTTACTATATTTGATGAATCTGTGTCATCCTATACATCATGAGTTGTCTTTAAGAAGTATTTCTATGAAAGAAATATGTAAACTAAACATTTTGAAAATGTATGGATCAAAACCAGGTAAGATTTCATTATTGTTGGGAGCATCTGTTTATTTGATCCTTATTTCGGTCAAGCAATAGATAAAACTACTGTTATTGTCACCTGTCATGAACCATTGTGATCCATAATAAATAACCCAGGCCTCTCAGAACTGGAAATTTGCATCAACAAATTCAGGTAACCCATTTCGTGTTTACATAACCCATCATGATCATGTAAATGATGTCATAAATTCAAGAAGTAAATAAAAAATGGGTTACACAAACTATACTTATTTGAGTGACGCTCAAATGAAACTAATGCTCTGGCAATTTTCAGCAGCCTGTAATCGTAGCATACATTTTAGCTAATATTACTTAACAAGTTAGTAATATTTTTAGCAATATCAGGCTAAGCTGTTTATCAATGAAAACTTCATATTTCATAAGGTTTGATTTGTTTTGTTTTGGTTTTTAACCACACCACTAGAGCACATTGATTAATTAATCATCGGCTATTGAATGTCAAATATTTGGTAATTCTGACACTTAGTCATCGGAGGAAACCTGATGCAGCAAGGGATCTTTTATATGCACTTTCCCACAGACAGGAAAGCACATACCATGGCCTTTGACCAGTTGTGGTTCACTGATTGGAACGAGAAGAAATCCAATCAGTTGAATGGATCCACCGAGGTGGTTTGATCCTGCGACACAAGCACCTCAAGCAAGCACTCGACTGACTGAGCTTAATCCCACCCTGCATTTCATAAGGAGTATACATGTTGTTTGTTACCCTGAATTAATTTGGGATTTTAATCAAATTTAATTTTTAAAAAAGCCCATTCCCTATAAGTTGTCCTGTTTTAAGGTATCAAAACTGCAAAGTCATTTGACATAATATTTTAATTGATTGTTGATCAGATGTTGTCAATTGTGTTGAATCTTTAAAAACTTTTGCAAAGATATCTGTATTAATATGCTTTAGAATACTAAATATTCACTTAGAATATTTGTTTTAAAACCCCCATATACTGTCAAGATCTTGGCACTTAAATATTTGTCTCTATATATACTATTAGTATATAGAATTTGTTATTATATTACAAGTAAAATAACACATTTTATTTTTCATCAGAAGTAAAGATGTATTAATCAAATAATTTATGTTTGTTGCATGCAGACATTAGTTATCGGGTGCTGTCAATCATGTTGTGTTACTTGACACTAATTTGTTGATGTCAACTAAACCGTGCACACACCGTCATCAATATTGCTGAAATACCAAACACTGAGTGTAACAAAGAGATAATCAGTGAAGAAAACAAATCCATTTTTTAAGTTATTCTCTCATCTTGTGTCAACACGCACCTTGCCATTCAGCTAGATACCATTGTTATAGTTTGTGGGGCTGCTATGTTTATCGGGAATCAGAGAGAGGGAAAAAAATGATTTTTGTATGGCCACTGAGTTCATATTTCTTTGTAGAATACTTGGATAATTGTAGCAGTTATACTTTTACATAGGAATAATTAGATGAGACAAAAAAAATCAATTAACTAAAATATTTCCAAGGCATAATGGAAACAATGCAGGCTTGGTTCAAACCACGACAATGGATTGTTTTGTCTGTAACACATGATAATTATATAATAGAATAATTAGACATTATCATGTGAAAAAAGGTCTCAAGATCATTTTTCTTTCAGTCGCATACCAACAGGCCTAATTCACAAAGGTCTCTCAGGCTCTGCTAGGCAACAAGCATCCTCTTTACAAGTTTTTTAGCATTGTGAGATCGCAAAGTTGCAAGAGTTTAGTGAATTAGGCCCCAGTGGTGGCTCAAATGTTAATTGTAAATCATAAGTGTTATTAGTTGTTGTTTTGTAACAAGTTAAAGATATAATTTTATTAACAGTTTATATTGTATTAATTATAATTAATATATTCAGGCAGGATCATGCAGAATTTAAACCCAAGCCTTTCTTTTACATTTTTATTTAAAGAAGTCAGGTTAACACAAGCAGCCCTGTAAACATCTAATTCGCTAACACAATTCAGAATGAATGAGATTTAGTTGGCATTAATTTTACATTGTCACTAAAGAAAGGCAAGCTATTTAAGTATATTGCAGTGTGGACAGCCAATTGAAGTTTTATTTGTTATTTGATGCAAAAATGGTCTTCTGACATTATTCAAATCACATGACCTTCAATTCATTTGATACACATTTATTTGAAACCTGTAGGGAGGGAGTCTTGAGACCCAAAATATTTACTTTTTTTTTATTCTATTGTATTTATGGAAAAAAAAAAGTGTTTGTTCCTCTCCCCTTCCCCACACACCACCCCCTACTGTTCTTACTGAGAAACAAAATTCACAATTTGCTTCCAAACTGGTATGAGACCATCTAAACCATGGGTGCCAATTTGAATGCACTGTGCAAAAAAATAATATAAATTGAAAATAGGTGTGAACAGCCAATCCAGACTGAAACGGTTTTGAATTTTATATTAATATTAAAAATAAGCTATGTGTCAAAATTACAATTTTACCAGCAATACACATAATAAACTGATTTTGTGCAACATTTCAATGTTTTGCATTATATGCTTTTTCTCCTATTCAACTTTAAGAATGGGAGGTGGCTTTTTTAATAACTTGATATTTTTTTTATTAAAAATATTAACTTATTTATAAAATCACCATTCTCAATATTAATCATACCAGAATGATTATTAACAGAAGGTGCATAATGAATCAAATGTTTTTGGAATACAGGTTTTACAAATATCTATATTTCATGAAAAATATGTTATACAAATATTCATGTTTGTACCTGTAATTAAAAATAGTTTTACAAATATCCATGTTTCTTTATAAATAGTTTGTACAAATATTCATGTTTCTTTAAAAATGGTTTGTAGAAATATCAGTGTTTTGTGAACAATTGTTTTTACAAATATTCATGTTTCATTTATATTCATCTTTAATTGAAAATGGTTTATACAGATATACACGTTCAACTAAAAATAGTTTGTACAAATATCCATATTTTGCTAAAAATAACCTGTACAAATAGTGAAAGGTATTAGCTAAATGTTAAGTAAATTGCCTGTGAAAGTAACTACAGACTTAATACTAATGGTTAATGACTGCAGTGATTATCCAGTATGTTATTTTCCCCCCACATTACCGATGTGATCACCTGAAGCTAGAGACGTCTGCAGCATGACATCACATGTTTGGTGGTATCCATTAGAGATTTCTATTCAACATGTCTCGAGGGCAGTTCTACTTCGTTTATTCCTGACAACAGCACTTGAAACAACACATTCTGCAGTGAATGATTTTTAAGTTTTGATTCGGCCATCACAGTATCGATGTGTAGATCAGAGTTATATAAGCTACATACCGTAAATCCTGAAATAGAAACCTAGGCTTCTATAAATATTTCCGTGATGCTCTAAAACCTGGCTTCTTGTTCCAGCCAGTGTACCACGATTGGTATATCAAAGGCTGTGGTATGTACTACCTTATCTGTGGGATAGTGAATACAAAAGATCCCTTGCTGCTAATTGAAAAGAGTAGCCCATGAAGTGGCAACAGCCGGTTTCTTCTCTCAATATCTGTGTGGTCCTTAATCATATGTCTGACACCATATAACCATAAATAAAATGTGTTGAGTGCGTCGTTAAATAAAACATTTCTTTCTTTCTGTTCATTCCAGACTTCTCTCTGTTCAAGGCAGGCTTCTATTTTTCCATGCATTAAAGAATAGTAAAGTTGATCACTTATTTTACATTATTTTGTTTATAGACTGTATGGTATTGAAGAATCAGATTATTATTTGAAAAAACTTTTATTAACAAAAAGCAAAAGTTTTTGATATCATGTAACAGGAGTGTTGAGTATTATCGGTCATTAACTGTTTAAGCTAGAATAGCACAAACAGGCCTCTTTATAACGTAGGCCTCTATTTAAGGCAGGTCTCTATTTCTTTTTCAAGGATGGAACATAGCTCAGTGGTAACGTGTTTGCCTGATGCACAGTTGGTTTACGGTCGATCCCCGTTGATAGGCCCATTGGGCTATTTCTCATTTCAGACAGTGCACCACAACTGGTATATCAAAGGCCATGGTATGTGCTATTCTGTCTGTGGGATTGTATTCAAGGATTTATGATACATCTATTTTTATTAATTTGTTATATACATAGTTGTATTCACGCAATACTGCAAAGAGGTAAAACATGACATTTGTCATGTTACAAGTTGTGTTAAAGTTATCTTTTCTTGAATACAACAGCCTTAAAAATGCATGTGCAAACAGATCAGCAGGAAAATAAAACAACACAAAACCAGTGTTTTCATTAGAGTAGGAGACGGGATGTAGCCCAGTGGCAAAGCGCTCGCTCGATGCGTGGTTGGTCTGGGATTGATCCCCGTTGGTGGGCCCATTGGGCTATTTTTTGTTCCAGCCAGTGCACCACGACTGGTATATCAAAGGCTGTGGTATGTGATATCCTGTCTGTGGGATGGTGCATATAAAAGATCCCTTGCTGCTAATCGAAAAGAATAGCCCATGAAGTGGTGACAGCGGGTTTTCTCTCTCAATATCTGTGTGGTCCTTAACCATATGTCTGACGCCATATAACTGTAAGTAACATGTGTTGAATGCGTTGTTAAATAAAACATTTCCTTCCTTCATTAGAGTAATTGTCTTTAAAGTCATGTTTAGCCTCCATGAGCATCAGTGCAGGCTTGTACACATCTTGGCATCAACAGTATGAAATGTTGCACCATTTAACTATTTCCAGCCTGTCTAGCTATTGTGGGTGGATATGGCAACCATAAACATGCCCCTCAAAGATGACCCAGACATGTTCTACAAGATTCAAATCAGGTTAATGTGCAGGCTAGTCCATGTGAGTGATATTGTTTGCCTGGAGTACATGCACGGCATTGACAATGTATGTGCGATGGGGTCAAGTGTTATCTTTCATAAAAATTAAACCTGCTCCTTAATTTTGGGTTAGAGGAACACCTACAGGTGTAATGATTTCATCCATGTATCTCACACTAGTCGTGATGTCCCTTCTGATGATGACAAGATCAGCTCTTTGTCCAACCTGAATTCCATCACTGATTGTCTCCACAAAAAAAAGAGAGAGTTTTCTGCCATCTCAGTGGGACTTAAATTATGCCTAACCATAGCTGAAGATGTCTAAACCAATTGGCTTCCACTTTATAAAGCAAATTCAACTGTGTCATGTAAACAAATATGCATGTTTTGAACGTGCATATCCATGGGTGTTGAATTAATAAAAAAAAGGCCAATGTCATATTTGGGTGTGTTTTCTGGATGGTAACAGTTTAATAACACATCAAATAATTTAAAGAATACTGTCAAATAAATTCTTTGTTTTTATACTTCATTGGTTGTTACTTAACCTTTTGTGAGGATTTTATTTACAAAAACACTGTTTCTAAGGAGCACCTGACAAATGTCCCATGTACAACTGCTCATATTTTTTCTCTATCTAAAGTCAATCTGCTCACAAAGGTCACTTGCTATAGACAGGTTTAACAGTATAATAATTATAGGTTGCACTACATAAAATAAGGGGTTTTGTGCCAAGGTTTGAAGTGTATAACTTATGGAGTAAAAGCAACTCGTTGGTAGTACCTTTTGACATTTTTTATTTGTGAAAATACTATTACTATTTACAGTAAGCTAATAAACAAAGTACTGTTATGCCGTGCACACTAAAGGTTAACATTAGCAAAGTACATGTATGCAGTAAAAATGGAATTGCAGTTTTGTGTAAAAATTAAGGCTGACCAATAAAAACGTTTTTTTAAATATATTAATATGATATGATATTCCTTTTTCTTGCAGGTAGATTATAAACTTTTTTCTTGTATCAGTCGTTTTATTCATGTTCCAACCAGTGTGCCACAACTGGTATATCAAAGGTCGTGGTATGTGCTATCCTGTCTCTGGGATGGTGCGTATAAAAGATCCCTTGTTACTAATGAAAAATGTAGCAGGTTTCCTCTCTAAGACTATGGTATGTCAAAATTACCACATGGTTGACATCCAATAGCCAATGATTAATAAATCAATGTGCTCTAGTAGTGTCGTTAAACAAAACAAACAGTTGTTTTAGAAATGTTAACATTGATGGCACTAAGAATTGATTTGGAACCTATAAAGCTGTTGAGAAGCAATAACAGTATATTGACTGATACTGTCGCCAAAATGCTTCATGCCAATTATAGTTTACAGCTACACATTTTACTTCACATTTGTGTAAGTGGCATAACACTACATGTGATTACTTGAAAGCTTACCTAAATATATATATAAATATGTTTATGGGTATCCTATTAAGCATCCTGTTGAATTAACGGTGATATAGTGGATGTGTAATACGATCTTTATTGTAGGTACAAACTGCACAGTTGGAACAGGGTGCTGGACTTTTGCATGGTTGGTGACTAGGGATGAATCATACACCATATCATCTATGCTACATACTGGTAGTACATGTTTGAATCTTCTGTTACAGCAGGTTAGTAATTTTAATAGAGATCTTTTTATATGTTTGTTACCGTATGAGCTTTCTATATTTATATTTATATATATATATATATATATATATATATATATATATATATATATATATATATATATACACTTAGCCAAAAACGCTTAGCAATTTGGTAAATGTGCTTAAATAAAAGAGAACTTGTGACTTACAAAATAATTGAGGCATCATTTGTCAATATAAGTAACAGGAGATTTTCAATGCAAAATGAAATGTGTGACTGTCATGTCGTTAAATGGTGATTGGGAGTCCATACATGAAAATCTGAAAATGTCTAAGCACATTGGGCATTGACAGTGGTACAACATCGCCTCATGCACTGAACATGATCGATTTGGTGGTGGTGGTGTCATAGTGTGGGCAGGTATTCATGACATCGGACAAAATAACCTAATTTTTATCATTCATTGGAATCTGAATGCTCAGCATTACAGTGACGAAATCACCACATCAATTGTCATTCTGTTCATGCAGCAGCATCCAGGCATTTTGTTTTAACAGGACAATGCATGCCAGCATTCATTCAGACTAATGACTGTACTTCTTTAGAGAAACAATATTGAGGCACTAAAGTGGCTTCCAAGATGGGCTGACTTCTTCCCTATTGATTTCTCGTTCCAGCCAATGCACCACGACTGGTATATCAAAGGCTGTGGTATGTACTACCCTGTCTGTGGGATGGAGCATATAAAAGATCCCTTGCTGCTAATCGAAAATAGTATCCCATGAGGTGGCGACAGCAGGTTTCCTCTCTCAGTGTCTGTGTGGTCCTTAACCATATGTCTGATGCCATATAACCATAAATAAAATGTGTTGAGTGTGTCGTTAAATAAAACATTTCTTTCTTTCTTTCTTTCTTTCCTAGAAGAAGGTATGGGATTTGTCGGGTCATAGGGTGCAAAAGAACCACACGCATATTCTCAACGTCCACAACCTTAAAAACGCTTTAACTCATGAATGGATCTCTATCACTATTCCAGAGATCCACCGTCTCATCAGAAGCATGAGTCGACGTTGTACCGTTGTCAACATGCAATGGCCAAGGTGCTCAGACCCGTTACTGACAATTTATAGATTTTTGTGTATGGACCCCCAATCACCATTTAACGATGTGACAGTCACACATTTCATTTTGAATTAAAAATCTCCTGTTACTTGTGCTGACAAATGATGCCTCAATTAAATCCAGTGTCCAATTTTATTTTGTAAGTCACAAGTTTCTGCTATTTAAGCACATTTACCAAATTGCTAAGCAGAACATAACTGAAAAGTATTATTTCTGTTTACATCAGTTTGTGAACATAATACTTGAAAGACAACTCTTTTCAGGTATTATACCTATACAGGGGGCAGGACATAGCCCAGTGTTAGAGTGCTCACCTGTTGGGTGGTCGGTCTAGGATTGATCCCTGTTGGTGGGACATTGGGCTATTTCTCCCTCCAGCCATTGCACCATGACTGGTATATCAAAGGCCATGGTATGTACTATCTTGTCTGTGGAATAGTACATATAAAAGACCCCTTGCTACTAATGGAAAATATATCTAGTCCATATATAATATTTAAAATTAGGTATCTTAAAAAAAAAAAAGAGGAAAGTTTGTTTAACATCTCAGCACATTTAAACATCCCCAATTAAATGTACAATATTTCTATTTAATATTTGCCATTGAAAAATACATGACTTACATGTAGATGGATCAAGCTATGTGAATATTTAGTATTTCAATTATGAGTATCGCTTAAGGTCATCTAACTAAACTCAAACCAGTTATTTTTATGATATTTTTTTATTGAGGTTTCCAAATACTGTATATGATATAGCCTGATAATTATTGATTAAAGTACATTGTAATAAACTCAAAAATAACACCGAAGCATGTGTTAATAATCTAGATTCATCAAGTGTTAATTGTTTTTTAAATATGAAATAAAAACATTTGCAATTGTTATATAATAATTTTTTTTACTAATTGCAAATGTATGATTACAATACATGTAACCTGACTAAGCCCACAGAATAAGCATGTTTGAACCCTCGGGAATAAAACACAGTTAAAAAAATGTATGCAAACAAGAGACTAAGATATACCATGTAATTGAACATAAAACATGTACTAAATGTTAAGGGTTTATAACAGTGCATATGAAATGTCCAGAGACAATCCAAATCAGGAACAAAACATCCTGTAACCCAATGGTATAGAGGTGTGACTGCAAGTTAATGTTAAGGGTTTAAAACAGTGCATATGAAATGTCCAGAGACAATCTGAATCAGGAACAAAACATCCTGTAACCCAATGGTATAGAGGTGTGACTGCAAGTTAATGTTAAGATGTCAGTCTTATGGTATGATGTTTGTGTTATAATTTCCATTTTAATATGCCTCAATTTACTAAGGAAAACAATATGTATTTGCTTATTTTGTGGATTTTGTGGTAGATAAAACACTTTGTAAGGCTGTGGTCATCATGTGGTAGATAAAACTCTTTGTAAGGCTGTGGTCATCATGTGGTAGATAAAACGCTTTGTAAGGCTGTGGTCATCATGTGGTAGATAAAACACTTTGTAAGGCTGTGGTCATCATGTGGTAGATAAAACTCTTTGTAAGGCTGTGGTCATCATGTGGTAGATAAAACACTTTGTAAGGCTGTGGTCATCATGTGGTAGATAAAACTCTTTGTACGGCTGTGGTCATCATGTGGTAGATAAAACACTTTGTAAGGCTGTGGTCATCATGTGGTAGATAAAACACTTTGTACGGCTGTGGTCATCATGTGGTAGATAAAACACTTTGTAAGGCTGTGGTCATCATGTGGTAGATAAAACACTTTGTAAGGCTGTGGTCATCATGTGGTAGATAAAACACTTTGTAAGGCTGTGGTCATCATGTGGTAGATAAAACACTTTGTAAGGCTGTGGTCATCATGTGGTAGATAAAACACTTTGTACGGCTGTGGTCATCATGTGTGTAGATAAAACACTTTGTACGGCTGTGGTCATCATGTGGTAGATAAAACACTTTGTAAGGCTGTGGTCATCATGTGGTAGATAAAACACTTTGTACGGCTGTGGTCATCATGTGTGTAGATAAAACACTTTGTAAGGCTGTGGTCATCATGTGGTAGATAAAACACTTTGTAAGGCTGTGGTCATCATGTGTGTAGATAAAACACTTTGTAAGGCTGTGGTCATCATGTGGTAGATAAAACACTTTGTAAGGCTGTGGTCATCATGTGGTAGATAAAACACTTTGTAAGGCTGTGGTCATCATGTGGTAGATAAAACTCTTTGTAAGGCTGTGGTCATCATGTGGTAGATAAAACACTTTGTAAGGCTGTGGTCATCATGTGGTAGATAAAACAGTTTGTACGGCTGTGGTCATCATGTGGTAGATAAAACACTTTGTAAGGCTGTGGTCATCATGTGGTAGATAAAACACTTTGTACGGCTGTGGTCATCATGTGGTAGATAAAACACTTTGTACGGCTGTGGTCATCATGTGTGTATAGGGCGGGGTGTAGCCCAGTGGTAAATCGCTCACTTGATGTGAGGTCAGTCTGAGATCGATTCCTGTCGGTGGTGGGCCCATTGAGCTATTTTTCATTCCAGCCAGTACACCATGACTGGTATATCAAAGGTCGTGGTATGTACAGTCCTGTCTGTGGGATGATGCTTTTAAAAGATCCCTTGATACAAATGAAAAAAATGTAGGATGTTTCCTCTCTAAGACTATATGTCAAAATTACCAAATGTTTAGCATCCAATAAACGATGATTAATAAATCAATGTGCTCTAGTGGTGTTGTTAAACATACAAAACAAAATCATTTCTGTACCCATTTGCTATAAAATAACTATCACTGTTTTATAACACTGACTGAATTTTGTTAGTTATTTACATAAATCATTAAATAAAACATAGATTTGTAGTTTGTAGTTTTGCTTTGTTTTTTTAATTTATGATTTTAAATTTATTGTCATGAACTGGATTGGCTATGGATTTTTATCAGCATCCCTTGATTCCTCAGCAGACTGCAATCAGTACCTGACACAACAGTTCATTTCAACTTATTTTTGTGCTTATATCCACACCTGCACATTCCAGTCCTTGTCTGTCCAATAAGAACAGGTGCTTGTTTCTTGTGCCCATTTGTGCCACACACCTATCTTAGTATTTAGATTGTTACCCATCAGTGTGCTATAGTGATGTTCTTACACTACAGCAATCTGGTCTACACATGTATATACTTCTTCCCTATCTTCTCTTTGTTGGGTGGCAAATAATGTACCGAAATCACACTGCGGTATGATATGGCAGGGGTTTTCAAAATAATTTAGAAATGTTGCTGGATACTATTTGTTATTTATGGGTTTATCAAGGCTGTAATTGTAATTTGTATTAGGAAGATGTTTAATTATTCAAGTGTGATAACACTGCTTAAAACATGGATGTTGTTAATGTCAGTGTTTCCTGCTGTACTAATTGTTATAGGTACTTAATGATACTTTTACAAATAATTTAATGATGGGGAAAGCTTTGAATGAGAAAACACATAATTTATTCAGCAGCTCTGAACCTCATTATTCCTGAGTGGTCAGCCTTGTTATGGGGACTTTGTTGATAACATGTTATATTATCATACCAGTATATATACATGTACTACTAATATTTCTGCATATGTGTTCAACTTGTAAAGCCCTCCATACACTAAGGGAGATCATAACCTAACACATGAAGTTTGCTCTTTACTATTTGTTATTTCAAAACACTGTTGATGTATCAATCTCTTTGTTACTATTTCAGTGTAAACATTCTCACCAGATCAGGTCATGTCATAGGGTTGGCACTACTGTCATGTGTACAGGTGGCAGCGTTCAGGACAGGAAAAGGATTTGGGTGGGTGGAAGAGGGGACTGCCTGCACTTATAAGTGCAAGGGAACACCAGCAGCCCGACTGGAATCGGTAGCTGGCGGGGGCAATTTTGGTGCTATTGAATTTTGAATATTCCGTAGGATTAAGTCAAAAAGGAAAGTAGTGCACAAGTTCTTGAAGGAATTTTGGCACATTTTTTAACGGTTCATTGAAAAAAAAAAAAAAGGGAGCTACATGTTAATTTGAACTTAGTTTACCAAGAGTAGCTCTGAGAACCTGTCTGAGTATACCGGCCTCGGTGGCGTCATGGTTAGGCCATCGGTCTACAGGCTGGTAGGTACTGGGTACGGATACCAGTCGAAGCATGGGATTTTTAATCCAGATACCGACTCCAAACTCTGAGTGAGTGCTCCGCAAGGCTCAATGGGTAGGTGTAAACCACTTGCACTGACCAGTGATCCATAACTGGTTCAACAAAGGCCATGGTTTGTGCTATCCTGCCTGTGGGAAGCGAAAATAAAAGATCCCTTGCTGCTAATCGGAAAGAGTAGCCCATGTAGTGGCGACAGCGGGTTTCCTCTCAAAATCTGTGGTCCTTAACCATATGTCTGACGCCATATAACCGTAGATAAAATGTGTTGAGTGCGTCATTAAATAAAACATTTCTTTCTTTATCTGAGTATTTATCCATCCATGCATTCATTTATGCATCCATCTGTCCACACATTCATCTTTACCTTCATTAATCCATTTTTATATTTATATACTAGAATATGTTTTGTTTAACATGTAAAACTATTCAAATAATAACATGTTATGTTGTACTTGAATCATTTTGATTGGAGTGGCGAGAGAGATGGGCTCATGTAGGTCAGTGATGAAATGTTGTGGACCTGGAATTTTTGTTCTTGTCGCTCACATCTGAAATACTAACGGTGATGGTATGTGCTGTCAGTCTATGAGAAGTCCTGTCCTGCTTGCTGTTTGGTAGGACTAGACTATGTGGTGGCAGCAGGTTTCTTCTCTTACTGTCTAGACCAAAACTTTAAAATAACTATTTTAACTTATTTTCTTGCTTATATCCAATTATGGTTCAAGCACGCTGTCCTGGACACACACCTTAGCTGTCTGGGCTTTGTGTCCAGGACAGTGTGCTAGTTGTTAATTGTTAGTGGTTAATGAGAGAGAAGAAGGTGTAGTGGCCTTACACCTACCCATCGAGTCGTTAAAACTCGCTCTTGGTAGGAGACGGTACCGGGCTGCGAACCCTGTACCTACCAGCCTTATGTCCGATGGCTTAACCACGACACCACTGAGGCTGGTAAATAACTGTAATATTAGTCACCAAGTAAACATAGTGTTATTAAACATTCTTTTCCTTTGTGATATTTGTGTGTCTTGGACCATAAAGCTCAGTAATAACTTACTGAAACATCACATATAATACTGGTATTATATACATGTATATAATGAAAAAAGTAAAGTTTGTTTTATTTAACGACGCCGCTAGAGCACATTGATTTTTTATCTTATCATCGGCTATTGGACGTCAAACATATGGTCATTCTGACACTGTTTTTAGAGGAAACCCGCTGTCGCCACATAGGCTACTCTTTTTACGACAGGCAGCAAGGGATCTTTTATTTGCGCTTCCCACAGGCAGGATAGCACAAACCATGGCCTTTGTTGAACCAGTTATGGATCACTGGTCAGTGCTAGTGGTTTACACCTACCCATTGAGCCTTGCGGTGCACTCACTCAGGGTTTGGAGTCGGTATCTGGATTAAAAATCCCATGCCTCGACTGGGATCCGAACCCAGTACCTACCAGCCTGTAGACCGATGGCCTGCCATGGCGCCACCGAGGCCGGTTTTGTATATAATGAAACCCCTCTAAACCGGACACCTTTGGGACCAAGTAAAATGTCTGATTTAAAGAGGTATCTGGTTTAGAGAGGTTGAGTGATGTACTGACGATTAAAATTGGACCGTGAGAAACGTCTGGTTTTGAGGGAATTATGGTTACAGAGGGTCCGATTTTGAGAGGTTTCACTGTAAATATACAGTTTTAATTTATTTTAATTTGTGCTACTAATTTCCACTTGTATTATACCTTCATTGTATTGATATAAAAAAGTAAAACTTTTTATACAGCCTACTGGTTTTCTACATCTGTAGATTTATCTGTGATCTGGATATTAGTTAAAACAATTTTAAGAAGTCAATTTTAGGTAACTTTTATCCGGTTTCGTTGATTTTTTTGTGATGGTTCAGAGGACGTCACTTGAATTACGAGCTTGCCGATGTGTGACATGCCAAGATGTTTTGTACTGCTTCCTACTGCAATAACAGTACTTGTGTAACAGAATCAGAGTGTAACGGCTGAACTGTAGCAAAAGCAGCTGTGTATATGATCTGAATTTAGTTTCACCATAAACTGAAGGTCCCTTTTACAAAAAGCTGGAGGGATGGAGCTCTTTAGAAAATCCTTGTCAGATATGACTTGTTTATCTGAAAGAGACCTGAGTCATTCGCCACTTCACGTCACACACAAAATAAAGGAATACATGTATTTGTTCAACAAGGGACGGCACGTAGCCCAGTGGTAACGTGCTCACTTGATGTGCTGTCGGTTTGGGATCGATCCCTGTTGGTGGGCCCATTGGGCTATTTCTCGTTTCAGCTAGTGCACCACGACTGGTATATCAAAGGCTGTGGTGTGTGCTATCATGTCTGTAGGATGGTGCATATACAAGATGAGAAAATGTAGCAGGTTTCCTTTGTGAGACTAAATGTCAAAATTACCAAATGTTTGACATCCAATAGCCGATGATTAATAAATCAATGTGCTCTAGTGGTGTTGTTAAACAAAACAAACAAAGAAAGAAATGTTTTATTTAACAACTCACTCAACACATTGTATTTATGGTTATATGGCGTCAGACATATGGTTAAGGACCACACAGATTTTGAGAGGAAACCCGCTGTCGCCACTACATGGGCTACTCTTTCCGATTAGCAGCAAGGGATCTTTTATTTGCGCTTCCCACAGGCAGGATAGCACAAATCATGGCCTTTGTTGAACCAGTTATGGATCACTGGTCGGTGCAAATGGTTTACATGGTTATGGCCCGGAAAGTAGATAAACTTGTATAAATGATCCTAAAATAAATTCTACGTCGCGGGACTTGTTGATGTGTACCATTTAGGATCTATCTACGTCCTGGTACTCGTTAATTGTCCTTGTACCTGGTCGGCGGTGTGTGCAGTCAAAAGGTAACAACGAACTAATTCTGTACCACAGTGCAGTTATTAGCACTAAGAATTCGTGCCACTGGTTATGTTGTAGGTATTACAAATAAATAAAATAAAATAAATTTTAAAATGATATAAAATAATATCGGCTCCAACCTAAGTTTTAACGGCTCTGGTGTAAATATGTCTGTCTGTCCGTTGTCTGTCTCTCTGTACCTATGTCTGTCTGTTTGTTAATACCAGAAAATGATCATTCTTATTTTTATGGTTATATATACTGGGTAACGTCCAAGTTCTCCATATAATATATACAATGGTGTAGATTTTCTCACCGGTAATAACAATTTTATAAACTGGTTACATAATTTTTCAGATAATGACAAATTTTCAAAAAACCCATATTTTGCTGCCATATAATAGGACTGGTAAAACCATGCAGTCAAATATTTTAGTTGGCACTGGATAGAAATGTTATGACATCTGCCGTGTCGTAGAATAAAAAACATAGCCTTTTGTGCGGTATTTTCGTTTTCGTGCCGGAGCTCACCAGTGACCATCTAACTGCTGTAGGTTAACTTCCACTATAGATTGCTCACTTTTCAATAGACCTACCACCTCAACTATGTTCAGATGACTCTTCTGGGCGATTTGATTTATTTTATGGTGCCATCCTTTCAAATGGTTATTTGTCCGGTGACTGTCATTGCCAAAGTGGTTCCACATTTCTGGTCTTCATGGTCCTTCTATCCAGGTGTTAGTAACGTAGTCCATCAGTAATGTTACCTTTTCATCCTGGGAACTGTCGGCAATTATGTCAGCCCAAAATGTTGTAAACTTTGTCCAGCAGAACCATCGGAAGGGCTGAAGCACACCTTACCACCTTTTGTACATCATCATTTTCAATATAGTCTGATGCTAGTACTGCTTTTTGCACATACGACATAATGGGAAAGAAAAAAAAACCCAGCCTCTCAATCATGTGGTGGGGAATATAGTGTGTACAGCGTTGTGAGCAGATATAAAATACAACCCAGGACAGTAATCCATTAAGACAATAGAGACCAATACGAGCAAGATAAAACAAAACTGAGGAGAAAAAGAAGAAATAACAATAATAATAATTTTAATAAAAGAAAACACACACACAAGCGCGTGCTTAATTGCTACCCCGAACAGTAATGCTAGAATATAATGCTTCTCATTCCGTTGGTAAAGAAACCACGGCTCACACTGCAAAGCAGAACATGTAAACCAATTAGTTCCTTCTACTTCCCGGGACATTCATAATTCGGCAAACCGGTACTACACAAAATCGGATTTTCTACACCCCGGGCCAACACCGTTTACACCTACCCATTGAGCCTTGTGGAGCACTCACTCAGGGTTTGGAGTCGGTATCTGGATTAAAAATCCCATGCCTTGACTGGGATGCGAACCCAGTACCTACCAGCTTGTAGACCGATGGCCTAACCAAAATGCCACCGAGGCCGGTTGGAAGCCAATAAATGCCAGGCCAGATCTTTCTTCTCAAGACTATGTGTCAAAATAACCATAATTTAAAATGTGCTGAGGTATCATTAATTTAATATTTGATAAATAAACAGAACAGGATAGTACATGCCATGGCCTTGCTGCTGGACTTTCAAAGCAATACTGTTTCTTGTTAAGTCTGACTAAAAATATTAATTTAATTATTACTTAATTACTACATGCAAGTTTCGTAAACTTGTGACTGCTTAGTTCTAAGTGAGCAAAAATGTTTAAATTCAAATATTACAAGAACTGATATTTCAGCATGGTATAGCTGTAACTTTCCACTGTATCAGTGAATACTGCATTTAAAAAGTGTTTTCAATACCGTCCAAAGCAGGTACTTTCAAATACCTTCCTATACCTTGCCTCAAGATTACTAGTTACACATACACTGCATATTATGTATGTACAATCAAAGAGCTGGGTGATACCATTGGTTTATGTTGTACTTGCCAAACTGAATGAACCTAAAGGTATTCATCTGGCTATTTAGTGTGAAGAAATAAATATTAGTAGATAAATGAACAGAACGCAATTCCTCCGTACTTACACTTTACTCAACATTGCTACATGACAATACCGTTTTTATCTGTCACGGTTGGGCAGGTCGCAAGAAGTGGTATGGTGAGATTTTATCTTTTCTGTTTGTTAGGAGTTTCAATGTGCACACAACAGTTAGCCTGCGATTCAAAAACACTCTATTTGTATGCATACTTTTTTCTTCACGTTTATTCAAGCACACCGTGTATTAGCTATTGGGTCACCAAAAAATGTCGGTAAGTTTTAAAACACATTTTAATGACAGATATTTTACTACCATGGAAATTGTTAACATACATGTAAGTTTGATGTTAGTGTCTGTTTTTTTGCAATGTTTCAAGATATTAAATGTTTGAATATTGGTTTAATAGAGAAACTCACCGCTGTTTGGACCTTGAATATTCTGTCAATAGGTTTGTAGAGAACCTACCGGTAATTTGCATATTGATTCAAAAGGTTTCTATGTAAACATTAATGTATTAAACTAGAAATTAATTTGTATTAAAACTATGTTTAGAGGTATTCTGACATGTTTTAAAATATCTTGAGGGAAGTTAATGTGTAAAGAGAAGCTAATGTCTTTAAAAACAATATTATGGGGATTTTAATGCATATTAAAACAATGTTTGGAGGGATGTTAATGCATGTTAAAACAATGTTTGGAGTGATGTTAATGCATGTTAAAACAATGTTTGGAAGGACCACAGACCACTGACCGGTTTCATGGCCAAACAAAGTATTACTTAAAAATATATATATTTGATTTGTCCCTAAACGTACTTTATTCAACCATCTACGTAACCACCATATTCCACTTATTAATGATATTTTATAAAAATAATTGAATTATGGCAATGGTCCATAATTAAAAAACTAATATTTCTGAGATGGTTGATATGGATTTTACTCCATCATGATGTAGTTAAAGTGATGCAATAGTTAGATTTGGTCTGTAAAAATTAATGTAATTTTTATTTATTATTCATTAAAAGAGAAATAAGGTCCTTAAATCTGTGACAGTATGCCTTTAATGCATATTAAAACAATGTTTGGAGGGATGTTAATGCATATTAAAGCAATGTTCAAACAGAAGCTAATATGTATTAAAACAATGTTTAGATGAAAATTAATGTGTATTAAACTTATTTTCATTGTAATTTTAAACAAAACAAAACAAAACAACAAAAATAACAACAAACAAACAATCCTCAATATGGTATGGGGACTCTTTGATTTAGGGGGGCTGCATAAAGATTAATTTTTCACTTAACAGTGGCCCGTATTTGGGGGGGGGGGGCAATTGCCCCCCCCCCCCTGCCCCCCCGGGTCGTACGCCCATGTCAATATGGTATATGCATAAAGTTAATTTACTTAACAGTGGTGTAGGAAGGTGCCAAAAAGTGTGGGGGGGGGGGGGGAGACACTTTTATATTCACACATTATTACACTATTATAAAGCAAATATAAAGAAAACTATCTGAAAAGTGGGGGCACATGCCCCCTTGCTTCTTACGCCAGTGCTTAATTAATGTAGTTTCATAATGTCTTTCATTTTTAATATTCTTTTACTACACTGAATATAAATCTTGTGTTCTGTAATTTTACACACATTGATATGTGATAATAGTACATATACTTTAATTCATGTTTTAAACATTAAAGTATCTAATAATTAATAATGATGATAAAGTGGGCATTGTTTTATAAACATTATTATCTTGTTGGATATTTGTTAAAATATATCCTCAAAACTGAAACTCTGATTTGTTATTCATGCTTAATTGTTAAGATGTCACTCAGTCAGCAGTCACTTGACTACTGTATGTTCATAGAAATACTGCTTCATATTGCAAAGAAGTATGGAACTAAGTCCTACCCACAAGGAACACCTTTTTTCAAACTATGGAATTCACTACACATTATTTATTTTTAAGCTGATTGTTTTCTAAATTGCATAAAAAAATAATGACTTTTTTTTTTTCTTTTTTTTCAAATTTTCGTAGAATGGTGGGACAGACTATAGATATAAGTAATGACTGATATTCTCAAGGGTGGACAGTGGGGTGGAATTTACTCTCTTTTTTATTATGGGGCAGGATTTAGCTGTCATTTGAGTGCTTGCTTGAGGTGCTTTGCATCGCAGGATCGAACCACCTCAGTGAATCCATTCAACTGATTGAGTTTTTTTCTCATTCCAACCACTGAACCACAACTGGTCAAAGGCTGTGGTATGTGCTTTCCTGTTGGTGGGAAAGTGCATATAAAAGATCTTGCTGCATCAGGAAACATGTAGTAGATTTCCTCTGACTAAGCATCAGACTTGACAAACGTTTGAAATCCAACAGCTGATGATTAATTAGTCAATGTGCTCTAGTTGTGTCATTAAACAAAACAAAGTTTTTTTTAAAATTACAGATACTCTTGGGTGCATTTTCAGACTTAGATTATTTAAAAATTGAAAGTGGTGTTCCCATGGCTCCCCCCCCCCCCCAGCTCCCACCACCCCAACTGCGACACCAACACCAATGGCTCCTCTCAGCCCACACCACCCCAACTGCGAAGCCAGCACCAATGGCTCCTCCCAGCCCCCACCACCTCAACTGCGATGCCAACACCAATGGCTCCTCCCAGCCCCCACCACCCCAACAACAACATCAACACCAATGGCTCCTCCCAGTCTCCACCACCCCAACTGCGACGCCAACACCAATGGCTCCTTCCAGCCCCCACCACCCCAACTGCGATGCCAACACCAATGGCTCCTCCCAGCCCCCACCACCCCAACTGCGACGCCAACACCAATGGCTCCTCCCAGCCCCCACCACCCCAACAACAACATCAACACCAATGGCTCCTCCCAGTCTCCACCACCCCAACTGCGACGCCAGCACCAATGGCTCCTTCCAGCCCCCACCACCCCAACTGCGACGCCAACACCAATGGCTCCTCCCAGCCCCCACCACCCCAACTGCGACGCCAACACCAATGGCTCCTCCCAGCCCCCACCACCCCAACTGCGATGCCAACACCAATGGCTCCTCCCAGCCCCCACCACCCCAACTGCGACACCAACACCAATGGCTCCTCTCAGGCCCCCACCACCCCAACTGCAACACCACTGAATATCAGTTCATGCTAATTTTCATTTATTATGAATAATTATCCAAAAAAAATCACACATCGACTGTGACTGCCAACTGAAGTTGTATTTGTACAAGTTAAGAGAGAGGACACTTTATGGCCAGTGTTTGTGATTTTATTTGTTATTTTAATGTGTTGTGTGGGATGCTAAGATGACACTATTCAAACTCCAGTGGGTTTCTTTGTAATGGAGATGGTTCCTCTTTTTATACCTCTGCAAGTCACTTTGTGTTTACGAAGTGGACTGGAAATGATCTAACGTGTCACCTACAAGATGCGGATTATATTTGTTGGCTGGACAAAGACTTGTCTAACGGAATGTAAAGAAACTAGTTTCTTCCATTTATCTTTTCATCAAGACAGGACAGCAGTGACTACGTCAAGCACTATAATGTTAAATGCAAAGAAACAAAACACTCAAAATGGATTGCTTCTAGTTTGTGCTGGTTTGCGAGCTCCATATTGGTGTCATGTCATGGGGAAGTAATGAGTATTGTGTTATTTTAGAATTAATAAAAGATAGTGTTTAACGGAATTTCAAACATGTGACAACTTGAGATGGACACCTGGGTCTGTTCTTAATTGTCTGTCAAAACTCTAGTCGTTGCATCATTTAATTTTAAAAAAAATTTAAATGTGTGGATACTGGTTAGAGTTTGAAGAAATCTTATTTAGAATATTTATTTAGGTCAACCCATCTGTTGTTTTATGATAAAAATGGTTAAATCTAGAAGAAGGAATTATAACTATAACAACAATGCTTTTCATCAATGAATAATGTTTTCACTGTCTTTTTATTTTTAATCACTAAGGTTTGTAAAAGTAAAAACTAAAACTGGAAACATTTTTTCTTTTCTTTTAAAAAACAACAACACCACAAACATTTAACACAGAGACAAAGACATTTTTTGTATTTTGGACATTACAAACATGGATGATGTTTGAGATGAATGGTGAAGCCACAGTATTTCCATTTCAGTCCATGCTCCACGCTTGCTGTCAGTTGAGCTATCTTGGTATCACCCAAGCTCGGAATACACGGAACCTGCAGTGCATGCCAGGTAATCATCCCCCATGTGGGGTCATACACTCGGGAGACACACCCATAATCACACCCGTGAAGTGGGTGAAACTTGGTGTATGTGGCCTTACACCTACCCATTGAGCAGTGCACTCACTCTGGGTTGGAGCCGGTACTGACATGAAATATCCCCCATTGCCTCAGGTGGGATATGAACCCAGTACCTACCAGCCAGAAGTCCGATGGCATAACCACTACACCACCGAGGCTGGTTAACTGGAAACATCTTACTGAGAAGAATGTGTTAGTATTTTATTCATTTATAAGACCAGGCCTCAGTGGCGTCATGGTTAGGCCATCGGTCTACAGGCTGGTAGGTACTGGGTTCGGATCACAGTCGAGGCATGGGATTTTTAATCCAGATACCGACTCCAAACCCTGAGTGAGTGCTCCGCAAGGCTCAATGGGTAGGTGTAAATCACTTGCACCGACCAGTGATCCATAACTGGTTCAACAAATTCCATGGTTTGTGCTATCCTGCCTGTGGGAAGCGCAAATAAAAGATCCCTTGCTGCCTGTCATAAAAGAGTAGCCTATGTGGCGACAGCGGGTTTGCTCTAAAAAAACAGTGTCACAATGACCATATGTTTGACGTCCAATAGCCAATGATAAGATAAAAAAATCAATATGCTCTAGTGGCGTCGTTAAATAAAACACTTTCTTTCATTTATAAATTCTGGTATGTTCTTTATTTTTAGTTCCTTGGTCCTTGGGGCAGCTGTAACAAAACTTGTTATTTATTTAAATTAAATGCTGTTGAAATAAGAAATAAATTGTAATGAATGTGTTTTAAATTTTGTGTGTTTTGCAATTTTCATACAGTGTTTTATTATTTAAGATTTCATCAACTTTGTTCATTGATGCTCTACAAATATGACGATCTCTGAAAGTGTATAAACATTAGATGGACCATTATTGTTGACGAAAACCAATCAAAATGAACTTGCAGTTTACGTAAAACTTAGATAAAACTGAATCCTTTCTACTGGCCTCAGTGGTGTCGTAGTTAAGCCATCGGACATAAGGCTGGTAGGTACAGGGTTTGCAACCTGAATGAGTTTTAACCACTCAGTAGTTAGGTGTAAGACCATTTCACCGACTTCTCTGTCACTAACCACTAACCCTGTGTCCCGGACAGACAGCCCAGATAGCTGATGTATGTGTCCAGGACAGCGTGCTTGATCTTAATTGGATATAACCACAGAAATAAGTAGAAATGAAATGAATCCTTTTTATCAAAATAATGCATAATAATGTTTCTTTTTTTTCTGTCAACTTCTTTACATTAATTATAGGATTATTTGCAAGTGTTAATTGAAAACCTGTTGAGTTAATTTAAAGTCTTATTTCTCCATTAGTGGTTTCCAGCCATTTGCCTCCAGTGTGATGAGAGTGTCACCAGCCGAAGACCCCCTTCTAGTTCCCCACATCCATTACAGCACTACTCGAAATACGCCACACTTTAATTAGTTTTCACACTATAACCCATTCTGATTTGGAAATAGGTTTAGCTGTTGTATGCCAATAGCTGCTTGAAGAGGTATAGCAGACTTGTGAAGACAGAGTGATCTTTTAGCTATTAGCACTGACCATCATTTAATCCTTGTCATAGCTATTGTGAAGTTTCACTTTGTAGTCAATGTTAATAATTGTCTGATTTACTCTAGCGTAACAAAATACTAGAAAACTATTTTGTTGTCATCAAATAAATATTAATCATTCTCAACTTTAACTAACCAGCCTCAGTGGTGTAATCATAAAACCATTGGCCCTAAGGCTGGTGGGTACACGGTTTACTATTCAGGCTTTTTCTATAGCCCATCCCTAGTTTAACCTTTGAACTGACTTTCTTTAATTAATATAAATTTGGTTTTAGTACAAAAGAAATTTGATGTAAGATTTGCCAAAAGTATTTTCCAGTATTTTGTTTAAACCTTAACATTTCTGACAGATATCTGTAGTTTATTATTTAATGTTTTTTTGTTTTTTTTAAACCTTTAAAACATTTAATTTTCTATTTGTCTGTGTCAGTTTTACCTACCATATAAAGTTTTTGTACATCAGTAAATTCAATGCACCTGTATAGTATATAATAAAGTCTACAACATATAAACTATAATATTGGAATTCCCTGGGCAAACTACTAATATGCAAACAGAAAAGTATTTCTGGTTGAGAAATTTATTATTTCATTCAGATTTCCAAGAGTGCTTTCCATATACAATGAAATCTCATAATACTGGACCCTCTGTAAACTGGAATTCCCTCAAAATCAGACGTTATACAGAGTCCCTTGAAATTAATTTTTCTAAACCAGATCCTTCATAAAACCAGACTTTTTATTGGTCCCATGGGTGTCTGGTTTAGAGTAGTTACACTGTACATCTCTAACAAAGAACACATGCTCTTGCTAATTGCTTCCTTTACATATCTACAGCTGTGATAATTTTCAGCACATTATTTATTCACAGGTACTCTGGCCTCCAGGAATGACTCTGTTACGTCTAATTAATTATATATTTTAGTCTATTGGCTTTGTTTGTAATCTCACATAACAGTTATTGGTGTCAGAGGTATAATCAATGTTTTCAGAATAAATAGCTTTTAGCTATATGTATAAACCGTAACATGCTCAGTGATGTTGTCAAACATGGCAGTGAGTCTTTTTGGAGCAATCATTCTTAAACATTGTAAATAATAATTTACGTTTTTATTGAACAAGTACTATATCATTATATTTTTGTTTTGATTGCCTCATTTATGGAGTCATACATGGTCGGTAAAGTAGGACATTGTAGTGTTTTGTGTGGTATATTGTATTTGGTCACTGGCCTGTTAATAATAATTATATATTATTTTCATGATTTTTTTTTTTTTTTTTTACACTTCCTTAATTTCTTTGTATTTGTTTATTTGCTTATATCATATATATTGTCATCCTACTTGTATCTAAGTAGTGACAGTCTTTGCTTTGTTTCCTTCACTGTGTTCTTTATCTTTTCAAAGGTTTTTTTCCTGCTACAGTCTAGTACCATGTGTTCAATACGGCCATTTTCTAAATGTATAAATTATACAAATGTCCTGGCTCCATGATCTTTTCAGTTATTTTATTTTAGATCTTGTCTTTGGTTGTTGTTTTTTCCACTTAGCTTATGATTTTCAATTTCTTGTTAAATTCATAGTTATTTGATGTCAAAGAGTTGAATAAATAAAAAGTACTGGCAACATTTCATGTTCACTGCAGTAATTTTTTAGTGTCACAAAATAGTTTATTCATTGCTGTGTGTAGGCCATTGGTCCATATGTAACAGTTTATATAAGTGTCACTAGACTAGTGAGCGAAATTTTGTAATTGATGAATATATTTAGTTTAAAATAACTCCCTAAGTTAGGAATAGTTGTAATTGTGATATCTTTTCATCATTATTCATGATTTTGTTCACATAAATTTTGATGTAATTTGAGAATAAATTGGTAGATTTGTGCAGCTGCAGGTTCATGCAGATTTTTTGTTGCTGACATATTAATAACAACACCACAGATAAGATCACAGGTGGGATAACACATGCATTTTCACATTAGTAATAGATATGAAACTGTCACGGCGATACCCGGACTTAATGTTTATCTGTCTACTGATGCGTGTCTTACAAGTCTTACAAGTCTATCCTCATCCACCTACACTCGTCTTACGAGCCACATACATAATGTCCTCACGGAAACCTCTTTATCTACATTTAGCCTACATAACCGGCCTCGGTGGCGTCGTGGTAGGCCATTGGTCTACAGGCTGGTAGGTACTGGGTTCGGATCCCAGTTGAGGCATGGGATTTTTAATCCAGATACCGACTCCAAACCCTGAGTGAGTACTTCGCAAGGCTCAATGGGTAGGTGTAAACCACTTGCAACGACCAGTGATCCATAACTGGTTCAACAAAGGCCATGGTTTGTGCTATCCTGCCTGTGGGAAGTGCAAATAAAAGATCCCTTGCTGCTAATCGGAAGAGTAGCCCATGTAGTGGCGACAGCGGGTTTCCTCTCAAAATCTGTGTGGTCCTTAACCATATGTCTGACGACATATAACCGTAAATAAAATGTGTTGAGTGCCTCGTTAAATAAAACATTTCTTTCTTTCTTTCATTTAGCCTACAAGTTTCCTTATCCTGTGACAGCATTCTGCTTCCCTGTCCCTGGAGAGTACACACTGTACTTTGTCACTTGTCAACCCTGTCCCCTTAATGGTGCTAATAACATATTAGTTTGTTACAAGCTTAATTGCTTTAGTTTATTTCTTAATAATAAGTTGAATAAACAGATTGTTTAAAATTTCCTGTATATCAGTTTAGATGTGGGATCTGGGATCAAATCCCTAGTGTCAAACTTGTTTACGTGGAAGTACGCTTTTTAAATTAGTTTTTATCTCTCAAAAATCTCACATCAAATTTTAATGCTAGTTTATTTTATTGTTGGATCTTTAAAAAAAAAGTTAGTCAGTGCACCACGACTTGTATATCATAGGTAGTGGTATGTGCTATCCTGTCTGTGGGATGGTGTATATAAAAGATCACTTGCTACTAATGAAAAAATGTACTGGGTTTCCTCTCTAAAACTATATGTAACAGTTACCAAATGTTTGACATAATTAATTTTAAAAAGTAATATTATTTAAATTGAATTAATTGAATTCACCATTATCTAAATCACATGATACTTTGGTATTAAATATATATAAACACATCAAATAAAAATGAAATGTTGTTAAAAATAATAAAATACAAAATTATATTTTGAATGTTATTATGTCTGTCCCAATTTTTTTTATACATATTCTTTAAACTAAAATCTTAAATATAATAAATATTTTCATATTAAAGTGATAGCTTTGTATTTATTTTTGTTAAAATAAACTCGTTCACATTTTAAAATAATCAGTGATGACAAATAATGTTTATATGTCATTAGTTATATACTACACATATTTATCAATTTTGTTGATGAATAAGTACATATATTATTTTTTAAATGATGAATAGAGTTGTTTGTTTTTAGTTTTATTTTTGATTTGTTTGTTTATTTAAAAAAAAAAATAATAATAATAATTTTTTGGTTGTTATTGTTTGTTTTGATTTATTATTTAAATTATTCAGTAACATATTTATTGAAAGTTTTGTGCAGTCGTACTAGAAAGAATAAACTTAACAACTCTGTTACACTATGAACCTTATAGAACATAATAAATAAAACCAAATAATCCATCTATCTTTTGATTTAATAGCAGAAGAAAAATAATGATAATAAAAAAGGACAAATTCTATGAATATGAAATAAATATATATATATATATATATTTTTTTTTTTTTTTTTTTTTTTTTTTTTTATTATTATTATTATTATTTTTTTATTATTATTATTTTTTTTTTTTTTAATTGTTATAATTATTACCATATTCATAGAATAATTGTCCTGTATATTTGTGATTTAATATTATATCTTTATTTACATGTCAAATAAAACAACATGTATTCTTATATCAAATATCAAGTTTGTAGTTAATTTTGTGAAAGTTATGACCCATGGCTGAACTTTGTGTAAAAAGGTTTATTCAATCCGGCTTGTAGCTAATGTCATCGGCTGTCAGTGTGTTTGCCGTTGATGTATCTTTTTCATCCAGCTGATAACAGTGTATTGGCCTCTGCAAACTGAGATGTTCTTTTAATGATGCACTGGTCTACAGCCTGCTTAGAGCCAGCGTCCAGTGAGTGTGACAACTCCTTTATTGTACTCTCCACGGGGAACCTGCCTCACTGCAGTACTCGAGGCCCCGCAACAATCACTGCTCCGTCAAGCACAACCCTCGTTGTGGGCCACTGCTAATAAGCCAGAAAAATACTGCTTTTCCCAAGTGTCCCCAGAAAACAATCATTGAGGGAATGGGACCTCAACACTTTGATGTAAGCTTACCTGCAGTTGTTGCGGCCTGGCTCACTCTTACAGTCATTGTTAGAAGTCACTTGGAGCATCTATAATGCTGTTTGACACTTGATGAAACTTGCCTCTTAGAGATGCTATTTCAAACTCGAATTCCATTTATCGTTTATATAGGTGCGGAGTGTAATGATGTAAAAGAGTGGGCAGAAAGTTGCCACAATTAAACAACTGTTTGTGTCATAAAACGGGAATCACACTGTTTACGATGTTGAAAAATGTTTATATCGGTGAAAATAGCAGTTGTTACAATGCCAGTTTATGGTTTATGGATTACTGAAGTGTTGTTAAAGAATACAGTGTGTGTCATAAATGAAGGTAAAATATATTTTGTGATGATTTTCATGCTTCTGTGCACTGAATCGTCACATTGGCTTATTGCATTGATTGCCTTGCCTGGCCAGGATGAATGTATCTTCACTGGGATGCTCAATGGATTCTCCAAGTGCATCCTGTAGTTAACGATTTATAACAGCATAAAACCTCAGTGAACCGTTTTTGGATGACACAGACAATTTGTTGTGCTGCAGGTTGAGTGAGTGAAAACTTGAGGTGTTTGTTGACAATGTGTCTCAGTTGGAGTGTATAGATTCTTATACTCTCTCAAGGAAGACAGTTGTGGCAGATTTCTTTGTTACTATTGATGTTTTCAGAGATTTCTGTTTTTTGGCTCACAGTGATCAATGTTGAAATTTCAAATACAATGTTAGCAATTCTGCTCAGCACGTGTGTCTTGTTTGATTTGTGAGTAACTTTGTATGAAATATTTGTTCCTGGATATATACTGGACTACCATTATGTATATAGTTTTGAACCAGGCAACAAATATGACATCAAAATATTATGGATTTTAAAATAAGTATTGTTATTACTGTCATATCTTAATGTTATTGATTTTTAAATGTATTATCCAAGGATCTATAATTACTGTGTGGATTTTAAACTTAATCTACTAATGCATTTTATATATATATATATATATATATATATATATATATATATATATATATATATATGGGGTTTTTTTTTTTTTTTTTATTGTACTTTTTTTGTATTTTTAAAACATGCTTTCTAAAATAATGTGGATATTTAGTTAATTTCAGTTATAATATTTGAGTGTTATAGAACAGGTTTTAAATGCACATTCATACTTTTGGGCAGGTCTAGAGTTAGAAAAGAAACATTCCATTTATGACTTGAATTCAGTGCCTTTCTATCAGATTCTTACTGACATCAGCCATGAAATTTATCATGTTTATTTATTTACTGTCTGTGGGATGCTGCATACAAAGATACCTTGTTGCTAATCAGAAAGATTAAGCCATTGTGTGGCAGCAGCGAGTTTCCTCTCTCAATATCTGTGTGACCATATGTCTGATACCATATAAATCTAATTAAAATGTGTTCAGTGCATCGTTAAATAAAACATACCTTCCTTCTTTACTTCAATCTTACTTGGATTTGCTTTTCAGTTACCATATGGCTATATTTCTGTTCCTAATGAATTAAAATCAACCAGCTATTCAAAGCAATGTAAATAATTGGAAGGAAAATTATTGTGATAATCCATGTGATATTAAATTACTTTAGTTGGATCAATAAATCTGGTTACAGTTAAATCACAATTTTAAGTTGACATTAATAGTGTAATAATTTTTACATATGGATAAATTCTACTCAAAGAATATATTCATGTCTGACTTTAAAGTGATTCCGTATTCATTTTGTATGCTAGTGAAAGTGTCATCCGTATTCATTTTGTGTGCTAGTGAAAGTGTCATCCGTATTCATTTTGTGTGCTAGTGAAAGTGTCATCCGTATTCATTTTGTGTGCTAGTGAAAGTGTCATCCGTATTCATTTTGTGTGCTAGTGAAAGTGTCATCCGTATTCATTTTGTGTGCTAGTGAAAGTGTCATCCGTATTCATTTTGTGTGCTAGTGAAAGTGTCATCCGTATTCATTTTGTGTGCTAGTGAAAGTGTCATCCGTATTCATTTTGTGTGCTAGTGAAAGTGTCATCCGTATTCATTTTGTGTGCTAGTGAAAGTGTCTTTATGATGTCATTACAAAATATGTACTGTTCTTTGTTTAAGTTATAACACATAGTTAATCTTAAAATCTGTGGCCAGTAAAATGCATGTTTTACTAAACTTCTCCATAGTCATTGATTATAATATAGAAATATATAGAACTAAATCAAATGGTTAAAATAAAAGGTTATGATATTTAAACTTTTATTTTTAAACTGTAATGCATTTTATGAATAATAACGACAACCAGTATTTTGTAACAAAATACATGTTATACTTCTAATACATAGGTAACAATTTATTGGAAGACTTAAATAAGATATTCATAATTTATGCATAAAATGTATGTCATGTGCAAGGATTCCTATCTACAATGAAAGCACACATCTACATTCAATAATGCAGGGCATACACATGTAACTTTGATCCCCCAAAATTAATGAAAACTGTATTTAAATATTTATGTATAGATATTACTTTTGGTCAATACAGATTTCAACAACTCATTGAGTAATGGTAAATGAATGAACAGTGGTTTGCCCAAGTGTGATAAAGACTTGATCAAACACTGGGAACTCATTTTCTCACTAGTGAGGCTTTTGCTTAATTGAACCCATAGAACAGCTTGGAAAGGTTCTTCAGGAGTGTCACTTAGTACACCTGCAGTGTTGAGCATTTTTGTGCGTATACAGTTTAAGGCCATTCACCATTGTCCAGTAATCCAACAGGTCAACATACCAACACCACTGTTGAACTTACGGCTTTTGCTGCTGGTTCTTCATCTTATTGGTCTTTAATGCAACAACAATAAGCCAGCAGTGCGGGCCGGCTTAACTACCGCTGGAGATGTCTTTAACAGTTTGGCCTCCTCTCTTTTCATATTTGTTTAATTAAATGTTTTATTGTTAATGACAACCATCAATAAAGAAGTGTGTGTTGACAGTTAAGTCCTATATTTGCAGGTCACCACCGGAGAATGCACGGTTTGGTTGGAGGGAGAGGAATCTAGCTGTACGATGTACAAAAAGAACCAGTTGTGAAAAAGACACTATTCAGTCTTCTTAGAAAGGAGCAGTCTTCACTTAAGGTTATATGGTCCAGGCTAACAGGGCATTCTAGTGAATAATAATGCATGTATATGTGCTGGGAAAAATGTGAAAGATGTGTGTAACACTGACACACAATCATGTGAGAGTTAGTGATGAGGAACAAAATGTGGTACAAAGGTTTTCTGCAGATCGGAATAATAGTGAAGCATAAGAAAGTTACACCTGTTTAACTATATAAAAACATATTTGTAAATATATATTTTATAGCACATCTCATAAATATTTCGGAGAATTCTTCATTTATAACACTGGCTGATGGATATCAAAGCACATGCTGAAAGATAACAACTTTTATGTGAAATGTTTGTGAATAGTTAAAAGTGTTTCTGATAAAACCTCTATATGAAACTTTTCGGTCACTTCTAAATGTGTCTGCAGAAATGATGGCCAAAACAGTGGAAGGCAGCAGTTTGGTTAGGTTTGCACTGTGTTGGGTTGTGGTGATTGTATTCATGTGTACGTCTGCCTCAAGTCTAAAGACCAGCCTGCAGTACACAGTGCAGGAGGAGGTGAAGAACGGAACACTGATAGGAAACATTGCTATAGACAGTAAGCTATACAACTCGTTCAACCAGGAGCAGCTGGAGAACATCCAGTACACCCTCACCAGCACCCACAACCGCATATTGCAGGCGTTCACAATACACAAAACAACCAGTTCCATCACAACGGCTGGCCGCTTGGACAGAGAGACGCTGTGTGCGTCTGTAGCAGATTGCATTCTCAAGTTTGATGTGAATGTTTACATCAGAGATTCAAAAAGTAACACATTTGATCTCCGGGTGATTCGTGTGCAGGTTACTCTTGAAGATATCAATGACAATTTCCCAACATTTCCAGAAACTCATATTTTCCTTAGTGTGTCTGAGTCCGTTAATGTAGGCCATATTTCTTTGATCAGTGGTGCCACTGACAAGGACACTGGGAAAAATAACTCAGTTCAAAGTTATGTGCTCCAGCCAGATGATGGAATGTTCAGCCTTACTGTGGAAACTAGTGTGGATGGATCTACTAACCTGGGGGTTAAAGTCTTAAATAAACTAGACCGTGAGACCCAAGACTTTTATAGTTTAGAGGTCATTGCAGAGGATGGGGGACATCCACCCAATGTGGGAACACTGTCCATTTCTTTAACAGTTACAGATGCAAATGATAATAATCCATTCTTTCTGAATGCCGACTTTAATATTTCAGTTCCTGAAGATTATCCTGTGAAATCCACAATTATAAAGTTTTCGGCTGATGACAAAGACATTGGTTTGAATGGAAAACTTGTATTTCAATTTAGTTCAAGAACTTCCCCCAGAGTTAGAAATATTTTGGCTGTTAATGAAAGTACTGGTGTGTTGTACTCCACTAGACAACTGGACTATGAAGAAGATCCAGAATTCCAGTTCTTTGTTGAGGTACATGACCACGGCAATCCTTCTCTTTCATCCCAAGCCTCTGTTATTGTTAATGTACTCGATGTGAATGACAATGCACCAGAACTTATCCTTACTCTGCATGAAGCAATGCACAGACTTCCAGAAAATATAGAAATGGAAACATTTATTGGTTACGTTTCTGTGTCAGACAAGGACAGTGGGCAAAATGGTGAAGTGGCTTGTGATATTTCAGATGAACATTTCAAACTGATGAAGTTTTCTGAATTTAATTATTACAAAATTATTGTCGACAAGCCATTGGATTTTGAAACACTGCAAAAACATAATGTCAGTGTCACATGTACAGATATGGGAATTCCATCGAAAAGTACTTCTTCATTATTTAATATCCAAGTTTTAGATGTAAATGACAGTCCTCCAATGTTTCCCAATGAAGTTATAGCTGGAAACATTACAGAAAACAATAAAATTGGCCAGTTTATTCTCCAGTTGTCTGCTACAGATGTGGATGGCCCAGGAAATAACAATGTTACATTTGCCATTTTGGAAGATTCATCCAACATGGTTAGAGTGTCGTTGTTGGGAGAGGTGACTGCAAATAAATCGTATGACAGGGAAGAAACCATAACATTTCAGTTTATTGTTATAGCGCAGGATTCAGGCTCCCCTTCTCTGTTTTCAACAGCAACAGTGGTTGTATTAGTCCTAGACCAGAACGACTCCCCTCCGCGCTTTACACAGTCATCCTTCACAATGGCTGTGGTAGAAAACACACCAGCGGAAGTGGTCATTGGAAAGGTCACTGCAATAGATCCAGATGAACAGAATGAGTTTTATTTTTCATTCTTCATAGACAATAATGTAACAGAGTATTTCTCCATTGAATCGGATACTGGTACAATTGTAACAGATAAAGTTATGGTTTTTCAAGCTGGAACCCATCTTGAATTTGGGGTAGTGGTTGTGGATCTGGTGAATCCAGCCCTCATTGACTTTGCAAATGTGACCGTTAACATAACAGATGATTATGACCTTGCTCCGACCATCACCTTCCCACAAAATGACTCAGTCACTGTAACTTTTGGCACTGTAGTTGGCAGCATCTTCACAACTGTACAGGCCCATGATGACAAATCCAATGACAAACTGACTTTTTCTATAAACTATGGCAATAAGAAAGACTTGTTTTTTATTAACTCTATTTCTGGAGAGGTAATAATAGCAAGGGAGATTACTGCAGCAGATGCTGGCACATATGAGATCATAATTGGAGTGCACGATGCTGGAACACCAAGACATTCTTCATTTGCCAAGCTGTATGTAGTTGTGACCGGTCCAGCAGCCAGTGCCAGCACTCTTAACGACAACATCATCATCGTGGTCATTCTGGTGTGTGTCACTCTCGTGCTCAGTCTGGCAATCAGTGTCATCATCTGTCTGATTCGAAAAATAGACACAAACCGAAAGAAACGTAGACTTGCCCAAAGTCGAGTTAAAACGATATACACGATAGAGAATGAGGAGTACTGTGTGGATGAGAAAGACAGTGGCATTGAAGAAGAAAAGTTAAAAGAGCTGGAGATAAATATTGATGACAATGCAACATTTGAGGTATGATGTACATTGTTTTTTTAATATAGATCTGCAATATTATGATGGCTAAAGTAGGTTTTGCCACAAACAAACATTATTTGGTAATCAGAATTATTCAGTACTGAGGGGCTGGATGTAGCCCAGTGGTAAAGCACTCGCTTGATGCACTGTCAGTTTAGAATCGATCTCCATCGGGGGCCCCATTGCATGGGCTATTTCTTATTCTAGCCAGTGCTCCACAACTGGTGTAGCAAAGGCTGTGGTATGTACTATCCTGTCTGTTGGATGGTGCATATAAAAGATCCCTTGCTGTTAATCGAAAAGAGTAGCCCATGAAGTGGCAACAGTAAGTTTTCTCTCTATATATCTGTGTGGTCCTTAACCATATGTCTGACACCATATAACCTTAAGCAAAATGTGTTGAGTGCGTCGTTAAATAAAACATTTCCTTCCTTCCTTATTCAGTACTGACTTGAATTGTTATGTTTATAGGATATTAAACAAGCTTCCATTTCATTTCATGTTTATGTCTCAAGTGAAATAATTTTCATTTGTCACGAGCTTTAGTGAATAACAATGAAAATCATTTTCACGAGGGACATAAACATAATACGAAATGGTAGCAAGTTTAATATCCTATTTATTACCCATAAACGATCTTAATTTATATCACTCAACTCGTTTGGTTGACGTTCCTGTAAGGTTGTAGTGCACCAATCGATGACTTCATCATATAATGTCGAAGTGTTATGTACCACTTAGTATTCTAGTGGGACGTATCACTTTGATATGTACCAAGATATTTTTAACTATATGGGTAAAAAAGAAGGAAATGTTTTATTTAACAACACACTCAACACATTTTATTTACGGTTATATGGTGTCAGACATATGGTTAAGGACTACACAGATATAGAGAGAGGAAACCCACTGTCGCCATTTCATGGGCTACTCTTTTCGATTAGCAGCAAGGGATCTTTTATATGCACCATCCCTTAGACAGGTTAGTACATACCACGGCCTTTGTTACACCAGTTGTGGAGCACTGGCTGGAACGAGAAATAGCCCAATGGGTCCACCAATGGGGATCGATCCCAGACTGACCACGTATCAAGCGAACGCTTTACCACTGGGTTACATCCCGCCCCGCCCCATATGGGTAATGAAGTCCTATATCAATGTTGTAGTACCAGCATAAAAGTAGAGAAGAAATAAAAGTCTTAACTGAACTAATTTATACATTTCTAGCAAGACTGTGCATGTCAGGATTATGGTTTTATTGTAGGTTTTATTACTGACAACATTAGTTAAGGACTTAATCATCAGTGTGATGTGAATGTAAATAGTACTGTTAATTGAAATGATGTGATCAAATCTTTATATGTATGCCAAGTCTGAAAACGGATGAATCAAGGCTTTATGTGAGTGACAAGGCACTAAAGTGAGAGGAATCAATAGCGTTTGAGAGACGACATTAGCAATAATTGACAGGGCTTTGTGTGTGCAGGTTTCACCGCTTTTATCACTGGGGATAGTTAGTACACACTAGTGGCAATCACTTTCTGTGGTCCTAGGGTAAGTAACACGAATACACTAACATACGCAGTGACTCCCATAGCACTGCAATGAATGTCTCTAGCAACAAGAACATTAATAAAACTAAATAAAATGAATTGTTGGTATATTATGGTGATTCAGTGTGAACAGTAAAACATAAACATATTTTATTTTGATTCATTGTGGATAATTTAAAAAAAAAATTATATTTGACTTCAGATTGAGTTTTTGACAATACTGATTTAAATTACACTTAATTTGACATTTATTTATTTGGATATCACAGATAGGTTAATCTCCAGGGCCCCATTCCATGAAGCGATTTTAGCACTAAGATCACCTTAGTGCATAAGGTAGCTATGCATTTAAGGTGATCTTAGGGCTAAGATCGCTTTGTGGAATGGGGTCCAGGACTCTCAAAGAGCCAGGTGAATCAGTGTAGTAGGTTCGAATCCCATCAGTGTACACTTCCAGTGATTCAGCACTTAATATTAACTCAAAATTACTATTGGTTATTGATCAGAACACTCTGTGGTATGATTTTTGTAAATTATGTATAATACATGGTCATAAAAGCAACTCTTGTACTATTGCAGACATTCTATAATTCACACATTTCCTCCTTACGCATAGATCAAGAAGCTGTCATTCATTTCAACTTATTTCCGTGCTTATATCCAATTAAGGTTCAAGCATGCTGTCCTGGGCACACACCTCAGCTATCTGGACTGCCTGTTCAGAACAGTGGGTTAGTTGTTAGTGGTTAGTGAGAGAAGAGGGTGTAGTGGTCTTACACCTACCCAGTGAGTCATTAAAACTTGCTCTGGGTGGGAGTCGGTACCGGGCTGCGAACCCAGTACCTACCAGTCTGATGGGTTAACTACGACACCACCGAGAAGTTATTTTGTGGTCATTTAATCTTGGTTTTGTTTAATATTAAATCATGTGTTAACCCTCTTGTTTCAGGACAATTCATTACCAAGTCCAGCCAGCTACACAGGTCATGACAGGAGTTTCTCTTCTACGGGTCTCACTCCACGCAAGTTGGTCCACTTCGATGATGCTGCAATATTCTCCAAGATGATTGATGCTGTCAGTGACTCGTCGGGAGGGACGGACAGTGGGAGAGGCTGCAGTGACGAGGAGAACCACAGTGTCAGGGGATCGCTGCAGATTCTCAAACACAGTGATTCAAGTAGGAACCGTAACAAGCTTAACACACTACTTCATATTTGTCTGTCTGTCTGTCTGTGTCTGTGTCTGTGTCTGTGTCTGTGTCTGTGTCTGTGTCTGTGTGTCTGTGTCTGTCTGTCTGTCTGTAAATGATTAATTCTATCACTATATGAATACAAGTAAACTAATGTCAGAATAAAAAAACGTGTTTATTTTGTTTAACAACACCACTAGAGCACATTGATTAATTAATCATCGGCTATTGGATGTCCAACATTTGATAATTCTGACGCATAGTCATCAGGGGAAACCCGCTACAGTTTTCCATTAGCAGCAAAGAATCTTTTATATGCACTTTCCCACAGACAGCAAAGCACATACCACGGCCTTTGACCAGTTGTGGTACACTGGTTGTAACAAGGAAAAACCCAACCAGTTGAATGGATCCACCGAGGTGGTTTGATCATGCGACACATGCACCTCGGGCGAGCACTCAACCAACTGAGCTAAATCCCACCCCCTCAAGTAGGAACCTTAACAAGCTTAACACACTACTTCATATTTGGGGTCTGTCTGTCTGTCTGTCTGTCTGTCTGTCTGTCTGTAAATGCTTAATTCTGTCAGTGTATGAATACAAGTAAACTAATGTGAGAATCAGTGAATGAACAAATAATAGATAGAAGGATTGTTGAATAACTAGATAAAACACATAATTTATATTTTTTTACTTTTCTTTTTCAGTATACAGTATAGGAAGTTATGTCTAACCCAGGAAGATCTCCACCCTACAAGTGGAGATAACTGGAACTGTTGCGTATATTTATCTCCCATGCGCTGGACAACTTTACAAGTGCTCTGTGAATGTGCAATATGTCGATGGTGTTTGTATACTTCAGGAATATGCTGTGTAATATATTCTAAACTTCACTGCGAGATCTCATTGTTTCCACAAACACATCTGAAAGTGAAGCAGTTTTACATCGCTGGTGACACTAAGCAGTTGTGTTTCGTTTTCAAGGATCAACCTATCATTATATAATGGCAGACAATAACAATAGTAGTATATGAATGATGCTGTACTGGATTTTGTGAAATGTAAAAGAAATCTTTCAAAACATTGTTTTAGCAACAACAGCTATTACAGTCACAGACCCTCATTTCAACCCATACATTTTTTTGTTAATTTACAAAGAGTGAAACAAAAGTGATGTTGAAATACCCTTAAAAATAGACTAAAACTCGACTCCATAAATGCATTTTGTGATATTAGAAATACCCGGATGACCAGAAACACTTCAGATTTATGGAAATGGAGAATCTAAGCAATACAATATACGTAAAGTATTATTTCATTTGTCAAAAACAGCTCTAATAGTGAAAAATATACCTTAGTAATTAAAAACTAGGGTCTGTCACTTTAAAAAACAAGAGAGATATAAAGAATTATGGAATGAGACAACAGCAAAATCCAAGGTACTAAATGCTATGCAAAGAAGACCTGTGGCATGATATGGTTCTGAAGATTGTGAAGCAAAATAAGGAATTTAGGACTATACTGGGTTGTCTACAACAGTAGACATTTATAACTAGTTGTAAGCAACAAGAACTAAAACCAAACAAAACAGGGGGAGAGTATAGGCTGCAGTGTCAGACAATCTTCTCTTGTCTTGTCTACCATTACCAGAACACAGAAGTTATGTCTTGATGTAATGACTTGTTGTTTCTAGTGATGTTCAATATGTTCTGTGTTGTGTTTGAACATCTCACCTGAAGGAACTAGTTATGTTACTGTGTATACCATGATGACAAAATATATTGCCATAAAAACTTTTCTTGAAGTCATGAATGAGAACAATGGGTTTGAAAAGAGTCACAAGATGGAGAAGGTAGATAAAGATCTGGGAATACATATAATCATTCAGTGAACCACACTGGAAGTGAGATCTAATTCACCCATCTGTGTGTGTGTGTAAGTGTTATTGATTACTAACAGAAATGTGACTGCTTAAAACTGCTGAATTGTGTGAAAACAGATTGATGTTTTTCATTGTGTGTGTAAAATCATTGTACATTGATGTAATTTATTTTTAAGCTATCGTAGAGTGTGTATTGCTTTTGGTGACTTAATACTGAATAATTGTTTTAGCTTCTCATCTAACCTGACAATGTTTTGTGTGCATACATACATACATATATAAGTTGCAAATTGATTTAAACATATAGGATTGGCTGCTCTATGATAATTACCTACTTGTCAAATCCAAACTATCCACCGAGTCTGAAATTAAGACTTCATATACCAATGTCTACAACTGACATACAAAATAACCGTACAAGTCCAAGGTCCATTAATAATTTGTAAGAAATGGAATACTACAGTTGTTCCCATAGACATCATTTATCTTACAACTCATTTTATATTTTAAAAATGTATCCAATTTACTTTTGCTTTTTCAAGATTCGTAAATGATATTTAGTGATCACACATATAGTATTTTTTGTTTATGTTTTCAAAACATGTACAGGCACATCCACTATTACATCTTAGAGTAAAAGCAAGAAAACAATGTTCTGTAAAGTATTTCACATTTTTTTTTTTTTTTTTTTATAAATTATTGGATCACTTTATTGTTCTGAACATATTATTTTGGGCAAAATAAATGCCATTTCGCCAGCTAGATTAGTGCATGTAAACATTTATCTAAGATAACTTGATATAATTACTTTGCAGTTAGTATTTTCTTGGTGCTTTGTTTTAATAAGGTGGAATAAATCTATCTGCCCTTCAATGCTATGAACACTGCATAATCTTCAGGCATTTTGTAAACCATTATTCAGCAATAAGTCCACTCAGCATGTACTTCGATAGTTACCATGGTTACTTATACAGTTTTTATTTAGCTGTAATGATTCATTGCCAGTAGGTATTTGTGTACAAAGTACAAAGTGTACAAAGTATTAATGTTCGGGTTTTTTTTATCAATCACACCATTATGTACCTGGTTTGCTCAAATGTACATAAATGTAAATTTAGTATATTACTCATTCCATTATAAATGTTGCATTGATGGTTTAGTGGTTAAGCGATCAGCATCAGCCAAAGTTTTACCGACTGTGATGTGTGTAGGACCACTACCCTAACTTCAGAGCAAGTTTTACTGGCTCAGTGTGGGTGTGTAGGACCACTACACCAGCTTCAGAGCAAGTTTTACTGGCTCAGTGTGGGTGTGTAGGACCACTACACCAGCTTCAGAGCAAGTTTTACTGGCTCGGTGTGGGTGTGTAGGACCACTACACCAACTTCAGAGCAAGTTTTACTGGCTCAGTGTGAGTGTGTAGGACCACTACACCAGCTTCAGCTTCAGAGCAAGTTTTACTGGCTCAGTGTGAATTTGTAGGACTACTACACCAGCTTCAGCTTCAGAGCAAGTTTTACTGGCTCAGTGTGGGTGTGTAGGACCACTACACCAGCCTCAGAGCAAGTTTTACTGGCTCAGTGTGGGTGTGTAGGACCACTACACCAGCTTCAGCTTCAGAGCAAGTTTTACTGGCTCAGTGTGAATTTGTAGGACTACTACACCAGCTGAGCAAGTTTTACTGGCTCAGTGTGGGTGTGTAGGACCACTACACCAGCTTCAGAGCAAGTTTTACTGGCTCAGTGTGGGTGTGTAGGACCACTACACCAGCTTCAGCTTCAGAGCAAGTTTTACTGGCTCAGTGTGGGTGTGTAGGACCACTACACCAACTTCAGAGCAAGTTTTACTGGCTCAGTGTGAGTGTGTAGGACCACTACACCAGCTTCAGCTTCAGAGCAAGTTTTACTGGCTCAGTGTGGGTGTGTAGGACCACTACACCAGCTTCAGCTTCAGAGCAAGTTTTACTGGCTCAGTGTGGGTGTGTAGGACCACTACACCAGCCTCAGAGCAAGTTTTACTGGCTCAGTGTGGGTGTGTAGGACCACTACACCAGCTTCAGCTTCAGAGCAAGTTTTACTGGCTCAGTGTGGGTGTGTAGGACCACTACACCAACTTCAGAGCAAGTTTTACTGGCTCAGTGTGAGTGTGTAGGACCACTACACCAGCTTCAGCTTCAGAGCAAGTTTTACTGGCTCAGTATGGGTGTGTAGGACCGCTACACCAACTTCAGAGCAAGTTTTACTGACTCAGTGTGGGTGTGTAGGACCACTACACCAGCTTCAGAGCAAGTTTTACTGGTTCAGTGTGGGTGTGTAGGACCACTACACCAACTTCAGAGCAAGTTTTACTGGATCAGTGTGGGTGTGTAGGACCACTACACCAACTTCAGAGCAAGTTTTACTCACTCAGTGTGGGTGTGTGGGACCACTAGACCAGCTTCTCTCTCTCTCTCACTAATCATTCACAAATAATAATTAACCACGGCCCTGGTCAGAATGCCCAGATAGCTGAGAGGTGTGCCCAGGACAGTAAACTTGAACCTTAATCAGCCCCACACAAAAAACGTAGAGTTAATATGCAAAGATATTAAATCTTCTGTAAAATATACCAGGTGGCTACACTCAAAATTTATTCTCACTCTGCTGTTTCATATATTTATTGATTTAACAATGATGTGAAAATATTTAAATACATAATAGGTTGAAAAAATACCAATTAAATAATCTACTTCTAACAGCTTAAATGAGATTTTTCAAGCTTTTCAGCCTACATCACAGATGTTGGTCTACCATGCAGAAAAAAACATTTACATTTGTGCTCAATATTTACTTTGTTTTTTGTTATTTAACAAAGTAATAAGTGCATCAAAGACACCATATAATTAGGTTTATGTGTGTGTACAAACCTTTCCATTAAAGTCCTTGTTATTTATATATATATATTTTTTCTATTCAAATTATTTATTGCCCTGAGAATCATAGGTGCTGACAGTGTTGGGGAGTCCTGAACATCACCTCACAATGTCAGTCCACAGTAAACAGGGGAACAGCACTTTTCCAATTATGATTTTAAGAAACAATAACATTAATTAGTCCTTGTTATTTGTAAACACTTCAAATTTTTTCAGTAGTTCTGCATGTATGTCCTACACCACATCCTTAGAACTATTTTAACACACATAGACATAAAGGTAATGATACTGTGTTTTTGATGTGCTCATAATTTTATTCATTAATTAATGAAATTAGCTGATATATACCAAAAGTTTACATTGAAGTGAACACTTAGTCCACGCCTGTGAACATTTAATCAATGCCTAAGTCACCTGCTATGACACAGGTTAAAGGTTTTGTTCTTGATAAATCAGTGTTAAATCTTAATTAAGAACATATTTCTACATAATTAAATATCCAAGAGTTTATTCATGACTGGCACAAGTGTCCTCCAGCTATCCATGCTATGTTTGGGAATAGACCTAGTGGATACTGTGTTTTCAAAACTGCCAATTTCAATATTTACAATGACCAATGGTCACCAAGTACCTTATGTAAAACATGACACCATAGATTATTAGTTTCATCAATTTTGAGTTCACCCATGACATTAAACTAACATGTTAATAACTAGTACTAGATAACTGACATCTCTAGCTGAAGTACAAAGTCAGCCAGTTTAATATTTCTGTAATTCAGTGTTTTTTTGTGGTTTTAAATTCACTATTTCTTCCCTATTCCATTATGGGCTCAATAACATATCAAAAAAAGGAAGGAAGGAAATATTTTATTTAACGATGCACTCAACACATTTTATTTATGGTTATATGGCATCAGACATATGGTTAAGGACCCCACAGATATTGAAGGAGGAAACCCGCTGTTACCACTTCATGGGCTACTTTTCAGTTGGCAGCAAGGGATCTTTTATATGCACCATCCCATAGACAGGATAGCACATACCATGGCCGTTGATGTACCAGTCCTGGTGTATTGGCTGGAGCGAGAAATAGTTCAATGGGCCCACCGATGGGGATCGATCCCAAACCGACCGAGTGCTTTACCACTGGACTACGTCTCGCCCCCATATCAAAAGCCACAGTATATTATGTCCATTTTGTGAGAAAATGCATTACAAATGTTTCCTTGTCACCAATCCCACTGATAAAAAATAAACAATGTTGCTTCATTTGTGTATTAAATTAAAAACAAGTTCACGCTCATTCACTAGACAAAACAGAAACACATTCCAATGCCCCCCTACCATTTCACATGTTCATTTTAGAACAGTTCTTAACTGAAAGTATTTATATACAGTGATATATATATACACAGGTTACAGGTACACAATGAAAGATTCAGTGTCACATTATTTATAGTGTAAATATTACCAGTATGTGTTAAATTGTTATAAATATTATGTTACTGCTGATATCTCATGCTGATTTTGTTTCTCTTAGACATTTGAATTGAAAATAATCCATAACAAAAATGATGCAGCCTTAATATATTATTTTTACATCAATGTCTTTAATAAAACATATTTATTTTATTAAAAACTGTCTTTGTTGTTATTTAATAGATAATTGAATGAATTACATTTTATTATGATGTAAGAAACAACCTTTTTTTGGTGTTTTAGCTTTAGCAATGGCCAACAGACCAATGTATATACTTTGTGTTCCTGGGTTTATTAGATTTATTTGAAGATGGTATTATCTCCCATATTTGCATACATATCTATTACATAAAAAAAATATGATATAGCTGAATTAAAAAAACAATTAAAAGATTTAATCTAATATTAAACGTTATTGATCAATTTCAGTTCATCTTGATACAATGTAGTTTATTTTGTCCTTCACACACCAAACAAAAATATATATTAGACTGTTATTATATAACTTTGATTAACTTGGAATTTTACTTACAACAGAGAAATTAATTGAATATTTTACTTCTTTTTTATAATAAACAAGAATTTCATAATGCTGAAAAAATAAAATCTAATAAATCTGTTATTCCATTGATCTTATGGTCTTCTATAAAAACATTTTGCAAAAAGGACTTTTAGCTAGTTACAGTAGTGAACTTCGTGGTAGCTTTGTAACAAGTTGGAGCAGGTGTCAGCATGCAGCATGAATGTGAAAACAACCAGTGACATTGTCCGAGTAAGAGAAAGCTCACCATTAGTTCATTCATTAGCATACCATGTTTTCTTATCAATCAACAATATTATTATTTACAAAATCCCAGCTTATTATTAACTTGAACCCAAAAGAAAATATTTATTCGGTTACATTTGATTACCTGTCATTACAAAACATGATTATTTAAGGGTTGCCTGTGGCACACCTCAATTAGCTGACATGGAGTGGTGTGATATAACCGTAAAATGTACTTAAAGAAACAATAAGCACACAATGAGTGGAATAAATGTTTGTAACAATATTGGTGTTATGTGTTGGAGTGGACTTTCATTCCAGATTACAGCAGCAGGCTACTCCAGTGTCCAGGTGAGAGAGTTCATTATATCAACACCAGCTACTTTCACCTACTCTCTCTCTCAGTATGCATTAATACCTGGACAAACACTCAAATATATATTAATATACACACACACAGACACACACACACACACACACACGCACACAAATGCATGCACACACACACACACACACATACATGCACACACACACACACACACACACACACAGGGGTGGTCAGTTTGGGATAGATCCCCATCGGTGGGCACATTGGGCTATTTCTTGTTTCAGCCAGTGTACCACGACTGGAATATCAAAGGCTGTGGTATGTGCTATTCTGTCTGTAGGAAAATGCATATAAAAGATCCCTTGTTGCATAAGAAAAAATGTAGCGGGTGTCAGAATTACCAAATGTTTGACATCCAATAGCCAATGATTAATTAATCAATGTGCTCTAGTGGTGTAGTTAAACACACACACACACACACACACCTAACTGAAATATGTCCTAGTATTATTAACAAACATTCTTTTTCATTCCATTTTTGTTGTATGTTTAATATTTAACAGTTCAGCAATTTCATATTTAAATAAAATGGATCCATCTGTTAATTTTGTATTCACTATGACCATACCGCTGTAGACACCACAAGCAAAAATGTAAATCTGTCTTTTATTTTAACATCTTTTATCTTGAAATGAAACAAATATGGTAGTTTTTGGGGGGTTTAAATCTGCTTTGCAGTTAAGATTACTAATGACAGTGTATACTGAGTAAAGCTAAAATTAATCATGCAGCATCTAAAGACTTTCATCAGTCATGGTTTTTTACTCTGCCATTCAGCTGTTGTTCAGAAGAGGGAAAATGGAAGAGCGTGAAGAACCAATTTAGCATCACAGGAAATGTTCATCACATTAACTTCATGGTCACAATGCTATTGTAGTGTGGGAGGTTCTGTTAAACAAGGTAGTATTTGGGAGTCACCACAAAGCAATAATTGGGTCACTTTAGTGATGGGGTGAGTGTCCATTGTGGTGGGATTACCCAACAGAACATGTGGCCTGTTATTTTCCTGTCATCAGTAGCTATAATTATCTACCTTTAACAGCTCACACTTACACCTGTAATAATAGTGTGTCAACCGGCCTCAGTGGCGGTGTGGTTTAGCCATCAGACATAAGGTTGATAGGTATTGGTTCGCAGCCAGAATTAGTTTTAATGATTCAGTGGGTAGGTGTAAGACCACTACACACTCTTCTTCTCTCACTAACCACTAACCCACTGTACTGGACAGGTGTGTGCCCAGTACAGTGTGCTTGAACCTTAATTGGATATAAGCACAAAAATAAGTTGAAAGAAAGAAATATAGTATTTCTCTTACAGAAGATACTTACTTGGCAGTTGCAGTAGTGTATAAAAAATAAATTTCTATTTGAATATTATATTTTTATTTTCAAATTGCATATCATTTATTATGATCGTGTCATCAAGTTTTTATTTTCATGAACTTATTTACTTCCTACATAGAAAAGGTGAATGTATATGATTTTTTTTTTGTTAAAAAAGAAAAAATGTTTATCATTGCTCAGAGTTTGCGTAGAGACACACATTCTTCCTTCCTTACCATATAAAATAAAATGTTTGTTTGTCTTGTAAGGAATAGTCAAATGCTCTTTTACATCTTTCAGTTAGTGTGTCATAAAAAACCACAATTATCTTTCCTTCATTCCATTTCAACTTATTTTCGTGCTTATATCCAATTAAGATTCAAGCACGCTGTCCTGGGCACACACCTCAGCTTTCTGGGCTGTCTGTCCAGGACAGTGGGTTAGTTGTCAGTTGGTTAGTGGTTACTGAGAGAGAAGAAGGTGATGTGGCTTTACAACTAAACTTTGAGCCCTTAAGAACTCGCTCTGGATTGGAGCCAGTACCGGGCTGCGAACCCTGTACCTACCAGTCTGTAGTCCGATGGCTTAACCACTGCGCCACCGAGACCGGTATCTTTCCTTCAAGATGGAATGTTGACTCTTTGTGTTATGTGAATGTTTTTACATATACCAGGGTATTAATGACCAGTAGATCCATCTATCTTTCAAAGTGAGACTGTGAAAGCTTTTAGCTACCCTACAAGTGTCACAAAGTTCTAGAAAATGATGTTGTCAGATGAGCTGTGAAGGAAATAAAATCTGTTATTGTGGGACTAAAAAAAAACTTCACAATTATGAAAATTATATTTCACTGAAAGCATCTCATAAAACGACTAACGTCATTGTCACTTGAACAGTAATTACAAGACATTATTGTAAAATATATTAATGCTCCATTGAACCTACATGTGTGTTTTCAATGACACACACCACCTACAGAAATATTGAGCTATTCATCGTACGGAAACGACCACATCTCAGCTTGGAGGGAAACTTGGCTGAAAGGAATCAAACATCTTTCAAAATGTGATGGCGTTTTGATTCAGTGAACAAGATGGTATATTTTTAAATGTATTATAAATGCGCTATGACTAATATCCTTTTCATCTAAACTGGGTAAAATGGTACAAGACTATCCTCAAATAATTTAAATACTGGCTAACGTCTTTCAGAATTGAATGAAAATAGAGGTTTAGAATGTGGTAAATTCATGGTTAAAATAAAGTTGAGATATCATCATAATGTCAGTAAAAAAGATATATTTATTAACTGATCCTCACCTCCAATAGCAGCCATCCTAGGAGTTCAAATTTATGTTGGGTTTTTGTTACTTGACCAGCATGTTAATTGTTTAACAAATAAGAGTCACATCCAAGGATGGCTTGAATTAATTACTATTACAATATTATAAAGTAATAACAGAAATTAGGGGTGGGGGTATTTTTAAAACCTTCATCTAGTTGAAAGACTGCTGAATAATAATTGAAATAACTGAAGCAATGAATAAGGAAGAAACATTTGAAAAAGAAGAACTGGTAGGTGAAGTGCTTTACCATTTTCACTCCTACTGACAAACAATGTTTTTACCAATACAAAGATCATAAGGTATGAAACAGGGGGGCAGGGAGGCAGGGGAAGAAACAATCCCCCCAGTTCTGGAGAAAATCCTCAAATTCGGGCAAAAGAATAGAAAAATTTGAGCAAAATGAGCTGGCCTGAACACTTTCACCATGTATTTTTATTATTCTACCCACAATATTAGTTGTAATCTATGAAAAAAAAATGTGTGGTAATTCGTTTGCAACCCTATATAGCTGTTTGGCAGTAATTCTAATATAAATAAATGTTGTAATCCAGATTTGGGCACTTTTGTTTAATTCGGTCAAAAAGCAAAAATGGGAGCCTGTGACAAAGACAGCTGAAACCAGCTACTGTGTACCTATGTGCCATGACGGACATTACTGGATGTAGCAATTACAGAACACATTCATTTAACAATCAATGAAAAACATAAATCTGCCAATTTAGATGACAGTACAGTTTATTGATGCATGCATTCTAAATACTTAGGCATGCTGAGAAAATAATTGCTGCTTTGAATTGAGCAGATGACAGAAAGAAAGAGATAACATTCACTGGAAAATATCAATGTTTTGTATTGGGATAAAGAATAGAAAAGAAACGTCATCTATTTAAAAGCATTTCTTACAATTATTTTACCTTAGAGATAACAGCTGACAAATTACCTAGATAGAACAGATAAAAATTAAATATATGTGAAAAGACTGGATTAATATTTTCTGTTCTTATCTACCTGGTATTAAAATTAATACTACATGCTGGAAACTGGTTTACCAGTGATAGTATACCGAGATATTTAATCATGTTGAGCTACAATATATTATGTATGTATGTAAGTATGTATGCTCACAAATGACTGTCAGGTCAGATGTCGGAAATTAACGTGCTTATATCAATTTAATGTTCAAACACGCTCGTTGCGAGCACGATTTCTGACTAGGGCCAGAAACTATGCTCACAACGAGAGGGGTGCGGAGAGTGTTAGTAAAAAAAAAGAAGAAAAAAAATAGTTAAAAACGTTTATACAAATGATTAGATAAAAAATACTAATTAATGGTTAAATAAACTTTATTTACAAGTAAGTTAAAAAGTGTTTATACAAAGGGTTAAAAAGGGTTTCTACAAATGATTACGTAAAAAGTAGAATATTACAAGATGTTATAAGAAAATGTTTATTTTACAATGAAATCTGCTCAGCTATCTTCATTCAATTCTTTATTGTATGTAAGGCCATAAGCCCATATATACAATATCTCATATATTGACCTTTTGTTAAAACATATAACACTCAGTCACCTTTAATAAACAGCCATCACAACAATCCATCACTCTCATAAATAGTTAAATAATTTTCCCACAGTTTATCTTACTGAGAATTTACTTCAATTAAATATACACTGTCTAATGTGGCCAGTATAGTCAGTAAATTGGACACAAACTCCATATACAATACAGTCACCATAATATACTCAACAACAAAAGTTTAGCAAATATCTTTTATGACATCTAAACTTGCCATGGTTGAATAAACTTAAAAGAAAACCAGGTCCTCCTGTTGTGTTAAGGCAAAGGTTGATGAGTTTATGTTGTTTGTAAATGGTAAACATTTCAGATGTGAATACTAATTAATAAAAATAGGTTCATTTATAAATGTTATGCCATTTCTTTTAACATTAGCTAAACTTTCGTTGTTGAGTATATTTTACTATTTTAAATCAGACAATAGATTAGCTTATGTAACTGCAACAAGTTACTGGAAATAACAAACATATAATACCAGTGGTGGATCCAGAAAATTAATTTAGGGAGGACCCCAATGACATGTGGTCGAACACCAAAAACATTTGTGAAGGGCTTCCTTGGATTCTCCAACATAACAAACGAAAAAATAAAATAAAAATATAACTGTTGGAAAAATTTTGTGGGGGCCCTCTTAGATCTGCCACTGAATACATATAATGAATACCACATAACTGGCTCTTAGATACTACTGATCTTACAGGTTGTTTCAAAACATACCTCATGAGTTGGATAAGTTTTCAAACAACCAGTTGTAACATCGCATGGACACTAGTGTAGTTTTCTGGGTTTTTTTTACATATCACCAAAAACGAGTTTGAAATGAAATTTAAATGACTTTTTAACCTAAAACGTATTTAATGCATTTGTATGTGCAGTAAACTTATACACCACCAGAGTTTCTACAATTTTTACAAAATCCACTATCCATGGGATCAGTGATTTTAAGAATTTACTAGCCACAATTAAAAATTCACTAGCCCTACTTTACTTAATACAGTCTTACCAATAGTAATAATCAGATATGCTACCTAAAGAGGAATATAGAGATTAAACCATTAAGATTGGGTGGGGGTCGAGGTGGAGGCAGGATATTTATACTTACAAAATACTTAAATGCAGCATTTGACCCCAAAAAAATTCACTATCTGTTAGGCATAGCAATATTAGTTATTTACTAGCCCAACATTGAATATCACTAGCTATGGGAGTGGGGTTACCATAATCTAGAAGCCCTGCACCACAGAGTAGGACCTCCATGAGTCCAAAATATTGGACTCGAGTACTCGAGGGTCAAACTCGACCTGGACCCAACACAAAATATTTGGACTCAAGTACTATAGGGTCAAACTCGACCTGGACCCAACACAAAATATTGGACTCAAGTACTATAGGGTCAAACTCGACCTGGACCCAACACAAAATATTGGACTCAAGTACTATAGGGTCAAACTCGACCTGGACCCAACATGTAAACTAGATGATAATGAGACTAAGGAATAAAGTAAAATAAAATATGATTATGCATCTTAATTCCAGATGGAAGACATGGATACTAGTTCATGCCATTGTATTGCATTCCACACATTCTACTTTTGTTTTCCCACCATGTCTCATAGACCCATAATGTACCCGGCTGCAAGCATATGGCAAAAAGACAGACGTTAAACATATAATTAAATGAGTGCTTTTCCTTGCACGGGTACTCAAGTCCTGTGAAGGGACTCGAGTCTGGCTAGATATACCATGCCTGTGCCCGAGTACTCAGGTACTCATGGAGACCCTGCCACAGAGCACTCCGTTTCAGTTTAAGTTAAGGTATTCAGCAATCAATTTTGGTTGTGCTTATTTCATTGGATGATAGGGGCAGGACGTAGCCCAGTGGTAAAGAGCTTGCCTGATGTAAAGTCAATCTAGAATCGATCCCCGTTCGTGGACCCATTGGGCAATTTCTCATTCCAGCCAGTGCATCACAACTGGAGTATCAAAGGCTGTGGTATGTGCTGTCCTGTCTGTGGGGAAGTGCATATAAAAGATCCCTTGCTACATTAGAAAAAATGTAGTGGGTTTCCTCTGATGACTGTGTGTATGAATTACCAAATGTCTGACATCCAAGAGCCGATCATTAATTAATTAATCAATGTGCTCCAGTGGTGTTGTTAAACAAAACAAACTTTATTTGATGATATTCCTGTGGTGACTGGGTCATCACCACGATACAGCCAATCAGTGGGAGTTTGCTGTATGATGCCAATAATAATACAGTGTTCTCTCCAACAGGTGTGAAAGAATATAATATATTTTAAAACACATGTTTCAAATATGTATGTCCTATTCTTGTCTGTGCTATTTATATAAAGAATATCCATTGTAGTAGTGCAGTGCAGTTTTTATTAATGTCATTCAGTGTTGCCTAACAACAATTTTTTTTTTATGCCTTGTTTAAATATCGAGATGTAAAACTACTAAATATTGCAAGATGAACGTATTGTGGGTGATTAGCAATAGCCTAAGCTGTGTATTGTGTCAGCCTAATAAATAAATAAACATCCAGCTGGTATCCTTTTAGCAAATAGTAGAAAGCATTGATGATTCAATATGCTAAAAGTAAAAAGCAAATCTGTATGAATTATGTAACCGTTCATCTAGTTCAGCTGATCATCATAGCAACACTGGAAGCAACATGTATCAGCAAGTGGGAAATCACTTGCAATATCGGACATCTTTTCTTAACATTAAACAGACTGGCCTGAGATGTTTCTGACTAACAGAGCTGTTTTGATCACTACTAAAGAGTTTGTTTTGTTTATTGACACCACTAGAGCACACTGATTTATTAATCATCACCTATTGGATGTCGAACATTTAGTAATTCTGACTTGTAGTCACCTGAGGAAACCCGCTACATTTTTCTTAATGCAGTAAGAGATCATTTATATGCACTTTCCCACAGACAGGACAGCACATACCACAGCCTTTGACCAGTTGTGAAGCACTGGTTATAATGAGAAAAAAACCAATCAGTTGCATGGATCCACCGATGTGGTTAGATTGTGCGACATAAGCACTTCAAGTGAGCACTCAACCAATTGAGCTAAATCCCGCCCCTTTTTGGTGACTACAGTTACATAAATACATTTCCTTGTTTAGAATATCAATATATGTATAAACAAGATGTTTGTCGTCATCCTAATGTCTATAGTAACCCAACCCAGATTTTATTTTTTAATAATTTTGTACATTCTAAAAATATATATATTACAAAGTAAAATGAAAAAATTACTGGTACTATTATGGTCAGCACTCAGCAGCAAATACATTGGATAAACAAAAAATGTCCTGAATATGTAATTTTAGTTGCCAAAAAGACTATTCATTGGAAAGATCTTACAATGGCTGCAAACTGAGGACTGTCCTTTAAAGGTGGGTTTCACAGTACCTCATCTACTATAGTCCTTCCCATATGGAACACTTTTTTTCATACTATGGAATTTACTACAAATTATTTATTTCCCAGATTGTTTTCCAAATTGCAGGGAAAACACTTTTTTTTCTTCATACTTCAAACTAAACTGGAATTTTTACAAGAAATTATTTTTTAGGATGACAGACTGTAAGTGACCAAACAAAAATTTACTGAAATTGCACACAAAAATTAGGTTTTTTATTTTTTAAATAATCAAATATCACACTTGTTACTTATGTTGATGTATAATCAAACAAAACTGAAATTCAGTCATTTACAAGAAACATTTTTGTAAATGGCTTATGGTGACCAACTGAAGAGAAACATGTACAGTGACTCTCTAACAAAAGCAGTATACCATGAAAACTGACTTTAATACAAACCCTGTTCATTTAATTTGTGCAGAACAAAAAAAACCTACAAAGACCAAGCTTATTCATTTTTGAATAGCTAAATAATCAATGTCAGAAATCACAGTCTTGTTATCAGGTATGTGATGCTATCGAATTCAATCAGAAAAATAATTTCAAGTCATTTTTAACTTTTAAAATGTTTGCTAAATGGCTTATATAGTGAGACAATAGCTGAAGAGAAACATGTACAGAGTGATGCTCTCTAAGTCTGTGCAGTTGTTCTGTTAGCAGTATAAGTTCATACAACTGACTTTAATAGAAACCCTGTTCATGTTTATTATGTATAGACAGGATAGGACAGAACCAAAGCCTTTGTACACCAGTCTCAGCTTATGATTTTTGAAAAGTTCTCTTTGAATATAAATGTCGCAGAAATTGAGTCCAGCCTGAACAGGTAATGTGTGCTACTCACGCAGTAAAACTTGGTTTGGAGACAGATGCAAAATGGCTGGTGATTCTTTAAAATGTTAAAAAAAAAAGTGTTTGAATTCTATTCCAGTTACATTTTGAAATTAAAATAACAACAACTTTTCATTGTTCACATATCATTAATAGTGCCAAACATCATGTACTGCATTACATTATTATCTTTTAAAAATGTATATCATAAATATCCCTAATTGAATTAGGCTTTCAATTTTGTGATGTGTGTTTTTTTTTATGCACAGTTCATGCAGTCAGCATCAGATTTGTTGTCATCTGCTGGTCATTCATTTGGAAGGCATTTCTTCACACTTCAAAAGCATAATTTTCATTAACAATAAAAGTTAAGCAAGTAAGTATCTTAATAGAAAACTTTAAACCCTTAATATTAACAAGTCCTTTTTCATTGCTTAAAGTTGCTGAGATCAAGTTCAGATTGACTCATAGAAATTGTATTAAAATGGGAGGATATTGAATTAGCATTCAGTGCATGTCAAATTAACAAGGCCAAATATTTGGGACTTTGATGATATACAAGGTATATTATGACATTAAGAATTTATATTTTAAACATAAATAAATCATGACAAACTACTTTAATGATGATAGGTTACGACTATATCTTTATCTAGTTTGACCCCTGAATATGTATACAAAATAATTTAATCTCACCCTATTACAAATTAACTAAATAAGCTGAGTTACTTGCAATTTGTTCCAGTGTATTAAAAAAAAAAAAAAAAAAAAAAAAAAAAATGTATTCATGGTTTGGATCTAATATTGATTTCACATTATTTTTTTAAATTCTTAATAGATAAGTTTTTAAATTAGGAAGTGTTAAGAATTAGGTATTAGAATACATTTTTAACAAATAATAATAATTTCAGTTTGGTATCAGTGCAAATGTTATAATCAGGCTGAGTAGCTGTTACCATTTTATTTTGGGCCTGTTAAACCATTTATTTATTTTTTAATACTTTTACGAAAGGATAGACCTAAACAAATTTGTCATACAGATAATCAAAATTATGAGTACAACCATAATGTGGCTTCTCCTTGGGCAACTGATGAATGGGCATTTAACTTTATACTAAATAATGTACAGCTTACAGAAACACATATTATTAACTGTTAAACCCACACCAACTCTCATAGCAGTTTTTACCAAAAACATCTATGGACATAAATAAAATCTTAACAAATTACCAACAAATTGTATAAATTAAAGAACCTATGATGATATTTTGTAAAATAAAATTATTATTAAAAAAATTCTGAGATTTGTTTTCTAAAAATATTTTGTCAGTTAAAGTTCTGTTCCAGACCATACACTAAAATTTCAAATTCCACAGTTAAATGCCTTCTTAATTCATTGCAATAATATGTTGTGAATTGATATAGGTTTAAAGTGTAATAATATATTTTGATATTCAATAAAGAATTACATGTCAATGCATTGGTTCCATTTTGATGTAAACAGACTACCGTATAGAGCATTGCTCGAAGTGAAAAACAATATTCAGATTTTAAGTTATACTTCTTTCATCTAGACTAATCATGTTTTTTTGTGGGGGGTTTTAAAGTAAATTTTTCTTAATATTTTATATCTCATTCTATTGTATCTGCTTGTATAATTGTTAGTATGTTTTTTTGCTGGTTTTAAGAATATGATTTTAAAATGTTAAAGAGTTATTGCTTTTATAATTTTTGGCTTTACGAACGTATCTTCTACCATAATCAAGCTTAAATTGAAAGAAACTATAAAACTACATGTGTGTTTAGGTTTTCAAAAGACTGCCAAAAAGCATAGTGGTTGTATAGAAAAAAACTGACTTTTCTAAGCTGCATAATTATTTTAGATTAATTTTCTAAAATGTTGGCTTCTTTCAAATGTTGATCATTTTATGAAGACCTGAGTAATTTTTGTGTTTTTCATTCCTAAGTACTATGTTTTCACGTATTCATATTTATCAAAATGTAAGGTATATATTTTTTATATCTGCCATAATATATTTACTAACAATTCTATCTTTAATTTGTATGAATATAAAGCATTAGTTCACACGAAAAATGTCTCACAACAAATGTTCTAAATTTAACATAAAAGAAAAAGCCCAACACATTCATCCTAGAGAGAGTAAAGTGAAAGTTTGTTGATTTGAATCACGGCACTGACATTGTAGCTGTATGTTGTGATCGCTGTGGGTGGAGAACATAACATGCTAACAGGACTGACATTGTAGCTGTATGTTGTGATCGCTGTGGGTGGAGAACATAACATGCTAACAGCACTGACATTGTAGCTGTATGTTGTGATCGCTGTGGGTGGAGAACATTACATGCTAACAGGACTGACATTGTAGCTGTATGTTGTGATCGCTGTGGGTGGAGAACATAACATGCTAACAGGACTGACATTGTAGCTGTATGTTGTGATCGCTGTGGGTGGAGAACATAACATGCTAACAGGACTGACATTGTAGCTGTATGTTGTGATCGCTGTGGGTGGAGAACATAACATGCTAACAGCACTGACATTGTAGCTGTATGTTGTGATCGCTGTGGGTGGAGAACATAACATGCTAACAGGACTGACATTGTAGCTGTATGTTGTGATCGCTGTGGGTGGAGAACATAACATGCTAACAGGACTGACATTGTAGCTGTATGTTGTGATCGCTGTGGGTGGAGAACATAACATGCTAACAGGACTGACATTGTAGCTGTATGTTGTGATCGCTGTGGGTGGAGAACATAACATGCTAACAGGACTGATGTGATCTGGTGGTGTCGTGAGCACAGCTAAACCTTGATGGATGTAACTTACACTGATCTGATTTACACCGGTCATAAAAGTGGCAAGGTCCTCATGGTTTTTTGCCTCAAGGTGTTGTGACTTGTGCTAATTCTCTTGTCTGGTCTCTGTAATCAGATCTATCTGTGTTTATCCTGGCATTATCTTCTAATTTACTTAGTACATCATTGCCAGCTGCAGGACAATGGCTGCAGGTGAACAGGTTTCTCAGATTGACTGGCACTCCACTTGACACTGTGCTCTACAGGATTATTACACCTCCTGGCATTTCCTGTCACCATTCAAACCGACGTTCTCAAGACATTTGTCTTACTGCTTTCATAGATATTATGTATGGTACATGTACATGTATTGTAATTCAATTACTTTATTAATTTGTTTTAAAATTTAGTGCATTTATATAAAAAAATAAGAGTAAAAAAATTAGAATTATTGTTATGTGTCTTCAAATTTTAAATTGTTATTTTAGAATGATGATTGTTGGTTTAAACAATATTTATATGCAAATCAAATTTGGGATTGGCCAACAGGCAAGTGCCTATATTAACGCCTCTCCCTACATTTAACAAATATACATGTTATACATCAAGATGGCTTGACAATATTACAATAAAGATAACACGGATAGTTGGGGGAATAGAAGAAAGGAGTGTGTAGAAGAAACAAAGAATAAATAGCAAACAAATGATGATTGTTATGTGTAATGTTGTCTTCAGACTTATGTTATCTTAGAATGATGTTTGTTATGTGTAATGTTGTCTTCAGACTTTGACATGTTGTAGTCAGCTATATGCAGCTATATGTAATATTTTCTTCAGAAGAATTTGGTTACATTATTCAGCTATAGCATTGTAATTAGATCAATATGATGTTTTATGAACAAACAACAAACAAAAAACCCAAACATATAGGTGTCATCACAGTACCATAATTGTTTTATTACATCAATAAATTTAAATAAAATAAAATAAAATACAATAAAATACATAAATTTTATAAAAGCAATTTACCAGTTGCACTTTGCAATCTATAACAAGCACTAATCATTTACACTATGATATCATGTGTGAAACATAAGCAATAAGAGGCCACAATTTCAAATGTTATCGATGAAACCGAATGCCTCATGGGTCCACTAACATGATTTACCAGTTTGCAAAGCAACAGAACCGTGCAATATGATCTGATATAGAAACTCATGCAACATAATTAATATTGACTAATTAAAAGTTATCTATAATACTGTACAATAGTCAATTTAAATCTATTTATTTATTTCAAATTCTTTTTAAATACAATTTTAACATAAGTTTCCTCAAACTCAAGGGCTACATTGTAAAATATGCACATCGTGCTAAAAAAACGCACCCCAAACCCCCAAACAAAAACAAACGTCCTGGAAACCCCCCCCAAAAAAAACCCCACCTATTTTAATAGGTCACTTTGTGAAAAGTGATTTTTCTTGTTTGACTGTTCAATACCAGTTATTTGAAATACTTATTATAATATTGAGATTAAGAAACTAACTTCCTTGGTGTTTTCACTGCAGATCTGGTTTTAATCTATATTCCACACTGAGATCAAACAACATCTTGTCTGTTCAGTGTTTGTAGAGTTTCTCATTTCTTACTGTTCAATAACAAACACATAGTGTTTGTATTTTGAGTAAAAACAGTTCATTAGTCTAATAAGCTGTGTTTGCTTGCCAAGTCTTCCATCAGACTGAAATTTTAGCTTCCTATTTTATGTTTATATAGAGAGACACAACATTGTTGTTTTATTGCAAAAGGTATTTTATCTGTAGCATTTTAACCTTTTTCAATCAAAAGATGTATTTTACAGAGTGAATGTTGGACTGTTACTGGCTGCATTAAATATGTGAAATAAAATTTGATTTAAATATGAGAAAATACCCGACAACAAGATTGAACTAATTCCATTTTGCAGAATAAAATTATTTATTATAAAATAATTTTAATTTTGAAAAGAATGGTAACTTTTTATTTTCCACATATATTATATTATCTTCTAACTCAGTACAGTGATCGCCTAATGTGCAATCGATCTAGGGTCGATTCCCGTCAGTGGACCCATTGGGCTATTTCTTGTTACATCCAGTGCTCTTCAACTGATGTAACAAATGCTGTGGTATGTACTATCCTGTCTGTGAGATGGTACATATAAAAGATCCCTTGCTGCTAATCAAAAAGAATAGCCCATGAAGTGGCAACAGCGGGTTTCCTCTCTCAATATCTGTGTGGTCCTTAACCATACGTCCAACATCATATAGCCGTAAATAAAATATGCTGAGTGCATCGTTGAATAAAACATTCCTTCCTTCCTTCTAACTCACTTTGGAATTCACCTACTGTCATTATAATGCAAGCTAAAATACATGTATATATTGGGCTATATCAGTATTATTATATTTTTAATAATAAAAATGCCTGTACTGGTACTAATATTATTGTTTATGCTAACTGCTTCCAGTGTTTGTAAAATGTGTGATAATCAAGTAAACTAGCAATAAAGAGTGAAAACACAACACTCCAAAATTCCAGGATGAAATTGCTAACATATTTCTACAGTCTGCTATCTGCCACATCTGTTTTCATGTCACCTTGACAATCTGGAAATCTCTTCTCCCAAGTGGCCACCCTAAATCTACCTCCAGGCAATGAAGAGCTCCACCACCTTCCAAGCAGACATTTTTCCCAGCCTGTCTGTCCCATCTACTCTGACCGGAGGTTTTCACGACAAAGAGATGAATTTTATGTCTTTCCATTGTCATGGAGATTGTAATAATCGGCATTCATGTTTGATCAGACGACTATTAGCAAAAGCGGGTAATTTTCTTGATACGCTTGCACCAGTGTCCCTGGGTGAGATATGGTAATAAAACAGGATGTCTTCTCAGCCAGAACACATTTTAGCTATATGGTTAATGAATACATTGTCTACCGTTTTCAATTGCTGGTAAATTTTGTCATTAACGAACTCTTTCTCTTTTACTGTTCTATAAATACTTATATTCTCATCAGGGTTGGGTTTTTTTAATATTAATATCTTGTTTAGCAGCTGTTATCTCATTAGAGAATGTATAAATATTTTCATTGTAGCAGGTTTAAATCTGCAACCATAACTAGTGGCTACAGGTGTTCTCATTACAAAATGCAATTAAGTAAACAAAACTTATTGTACCAAATTGTCAATATTAATACTGTAATGAGCAAATAATAAAATAGATGAATTTATCCAGCAATCACTATATACATTGTAAAGATTATGACAACATTTAATAACCATGTATGAATAACATGATGTTAGCACCGACCACTCTGACTGCTAAATAACCTAGCTAACAGTTATAATACCTGCGCATACTGCTATAATATACAGCACATGATGCCACATGATGTTGTTTAAATGCAGGTTAACTCAGACTTGTTCAAAGAGTTCAGGCTGAATGATGGACAGTTCACATTTGTCACTGTAACTATTGTAATAGAACCGCCTATCATGTTTAAACAAATTTAATAGGCTCAGAATTTTCTCTATGTACTATAGCATATTATAATTTTAATGACTTGTAAAACATTATTATAGATATCATAAAACCATCTATCCATCTATCCACCCATCAATTAATTAGTTTTTTTGTCTGTTCATTCATTCATTCATCTGTTCATTCGTTCGTTCGTTCATTCGTTCATTCGTTCATCCATTCATCCATTCATCCATTCATCCATTCATCCATTCATTCATTCATTCATCCATCCATTCATCCATTCATTCATTCATTCATTCATTCATTCATTCATTCATTCATTCATTCATTCATTCATTCATTCATTCATTCATTCATTCATTCATTCATTCATTCGTTCATTCATTCGTTCATTCATTCGTTCATTCATTCATTCATTCTGACTTTTGGGGGGGGGGGGGGGGGGGGGGCTGACAAGTATTATTGGTTGAGTATAAACTAGAAGTTTTATGCCATACATGAATGTAACCCATTCTGTTTGAATGGCACATTAAAAACATCCTGTACAGTGGTTGTAGCCAAAAGTGAGAGCATGTTAGATTTATTATCAAATAGGAGAGGAGGAATCCCATTCAGCTGAGGAAGTGTTTATTGAAATATTATCTGTTTATGGAAGAAAGTGGCAAGAGACTGGACATAATGTAAACAGGGAAACAATAGCTTGTGGCCCCGAGGACACTTGTTCACACAGACAGGTGTTCTCAGAAATTGATTCTATACCAGCATGTGATATCTTGCATATAGGTATCCATTCAGTGTGTCCATCCATCTCTCCACTGACCTATCTATCCATCCCTCCATCAATCCATCTATAATCTTTCCATCCATCCATCCATCTATAATCTCTCCCTCCATCCATCCATCTATAATCTCTCCATCCATCCATCTATAATCTCTCCCTCCATCCATCCATTTATAATCTCTCCCTCCATCCATCCATCTATAATCTCTACCTCCATCTATCCATCTATAATCTCTCTCTCCATCCATCCATCATCTCACCCTCCATCTATCCATCTGTACATCTATTCATCCATCACTTTTTCCAGCTGCCCATCCATCCATTCTTCCATTTGTCCATCCATCCATTCTTCCATTTTTCCATCCATCCATTCTTCCATTTTTCCATCCATCCATTTATCTCTCCCTCCATCCATCCATCCATCTATAATCTCTACCTCCATCCATCCATCTATAATCTCTCCCTCCATCCATCCATCTATCATCTCACCCTCCATCCATCCATCTGTACATCTATTCATCTATCACTTTTTCCAGCTGCCCATCCATCCATTCTTCCATTTGTCCATCCACCCATTCTTCCATTTGTCCATCCATCCATTCTTCCATCATCTATAATCCTTTTCTCCTTCCCGCCATTCTTCTATCTAGACATTCATCCATTAAGTGATCAATTTATTCATCCATCCATCCATACTTCAATTTGTACATCCATTTTTCTGTCCATCCATCCATCCATCCATCCATCCATCCATCCATCCATCCATCCATCCATCCATCCATCCATCCATCCATCCATCCATCCATCCATCCATCCATCCATCCATCCATCCATCCATCCATCCATCCATCCATCCATCCATCCATCCATCCATTTGTCCATCCATCCATTCTTCCATCATCTATAATCCTTTTTTCCCTCCCTCAATTCTTCTATCTAGACATTCATCCATTAAGTGATCAATTTATCCATCCATCCATACTTCAATTTGTACATCCATCCATCTATTCTTCCATCTGCACATTCATCCATTTTTTTCTGTCCATCCATTTATATGTTGTTCCATCTGTCCCATCCATCCATCCATCCATCCATCCATCCATCCATCCATCCATCCATCCATCCATCCATCCATCCATCCATCCATCCATCCATTCTTCCATCTGTACAGTGTACATCTATTCATCCATTCTTCCATCTGTACATCCATCCATCCATCCATTCTTCCATCTGTACATCCATCCATCCATTCTTCCAACTGTACATCCATCCATTCTTCCATCTGTACATCCATCCATTCTTCCATGTGTACATCTATTCATCCATTCTTCCATCTGTACATCCATCCATCCATCCATTCTTCCATCTGTACATCAATCCAACCATTCTTTCATCCATTCTTCTATCTGTACATCCATTCATCCATCCATCCATTAATCAGATATTTACTAGCACATTTTAATTAAGCTGCTTTACATTCTGTTTATTATTTTTCTCAATATAAGATGTTGGAATAAAATGCTTGTTCAATGCAGAGAATATTGTTATTTCTGTCAAAGCAGCTTTACTAATACAACACCGAATTTTGGTTCAGTTTATCAGTCACGGATGTGACTCACTAGACTCCAGTAAATGACCACAGAGTGACCACAAAGTGACCACAGAGAAGGTTAGTGTTGGCATTCAAACAGCCCCAGCTAAAACCAGTTGTATATGTTAGAAGTGTTTATGTCTTCATCTCTGACATGTGTCTGTGGGGGGATTTAGAGCTGACTTCACAATTTGGATTTGCTCTCTTAGACCGTCATGCTGGGAATCTAATGGATCACAGGCTTGTTAAGCTCTTCTAAAACTTGTTTAGATTTTTAAATATGTTTTGAACAGTGGGGAACATCCTTCCCAGTCATGTTAGTGGAAGTCGGTGGTACTGCATGTGGTTTCGAGTCAACACAGATTATCAGATTATCAAGCCGACATAGTGCATTTAATTAACTCTGAGTTTTCTTCACATTACTTAAAATGAAAAGAAATTATGGCAATTAAGCGTTAATCCTGTTTTTATGCATGTGATTGGTAGATGGTGAAGATAGTAAATGTGGAGTGAACACAAATATGCTCTAGGAAAAAAGGCTATGGAACAACAAATGATGTTAACTGAGAACTAAACACACGGTTAAAACTGGAGAGGTGTGATGTGGAATTCTATATTTCAAAACACATACCTGTATATTTGAAATTCAGAATATTTTACAATTTTTAAATAATTGTATCTGTAGGATATATGTACAGATATTTGTGTTGACCAGATACAGAAATTTATCTAGCAACCACTGTTTCTATTGGCTGCTTATGATGACTGATTAAAACAAAGTCATAAACATATACTAGCAGATTATGACTTGTGACGTCACTCATATGAGTGATGTCACATGCATAGCTACATTACAAAATCACTGATTTTACAATTATACGATTTTATAGGTCATCATACAATTCAGCTGAAATAACAGAAATAATAGATTTTTACCTTAATTTTTATGATCTGGAGGATAAAGATAATAACTAGTTAATGACGTAGAATATTGGCTTTATCCTGTTGAGGTTGAATGAGCTATTCCACTCAGCAAGCCTTGCGGAAATTCCCATTCTTACTTTCACAGGATAAAGCCAATATCCTACATCATAAACTAGTTATTCTCTATGTAAATATGGATGAGACATTCTCAACTTACTTAGTCTAAATTGAAGGATTTATTCATGATATTACAAGGTAAAAGTAGTTCAGTCAATAACAAGGTGTTTTATTTTCCAAACATCTGATCTTCATAAAAAAATAAATGGATATAAAAGCAAATGTTTGTTCAATTTTAATTATATGTACCAGTATGTTCCAGTATGAGAAGTACATATAAAAGATCACTTACTGTTGTTTTGGTTGACGCAGCCTACGTGATGAGAGCGAGCTTCCTTTTTCTTTCTCTTGACCAAGTGTTGTAATGACCCTATCTTAGACACCATCGGTCTACAGGCTGGTAGGTACTGGGTTCGGATCCCAGTCGAGGCATGGGATTTTTAATCCAGATACCGACTCCAAACCCTGAGTGAGTGCTCCGCAAGGCTCCGCAAGGCTCAATGGGTAGGTGTAAACCACTTGCACCGACCAGTGATCCATAACTGGTTCAACAAAGGCCATGGTTTGTGCTATCCTGCCTGTGGGAAGCGCAAATAAAAGATCCCTTGCTGCCAATCGGAAGAGTATCCCATGTAGTGGCGACAGCGGGTTTCCTCTCAAAATCTGTGTGGTCCTTAACCATATGTCTGACGCCATATAACCATAAATAAAATGTGTTGAGTGCGTCGTTAAATAAAACACTTCTTTCTTTCTTTAGACACCAAATAACCATAGTTTAAAATGTGCTCAGGTATTATTAAACACTTCTTTTCTTTCCCTTAGTTTTCAATTAATGATAAAAACATTAATACACTGACTGACATGATGTCTCAGGGCTTGATATTACATGTAATAGCAACCCGCAAAAAGCAAAAAGCCTTCCATTTTGAAGACCTAGTAGGTAAAACAGAAATTCACCCGTTAAAACGACCAAAAAATTGCAGGTCATATTTCAAAAGATAGATGTATGTATGATCATCTATTTAGCTTGTGTTTTTGGTAGCACTAAACCAATTAATTACCAGCTGGGTCAAAGTTCAAAGTGCACCAAAGTCCTGTGATTGGTTATAAATGTGAGTATGTGGGTTGCAAAAAAAATAGTTTCATCTGGGTTAAAAATGTATGCAATTTTATTTGATCTAGTACCACTGTGTCAAGTAGCCTTGTGCTTGGAACATGTATGGGGTACCTGTAAAAAAAAAGGTACTCAAATTTTGTGCGAAACTAGGGGTGTTGTAGAAACATTTGGTTATACCGAAAATTAGCCATGAAAGGTACCATTTTTTGCAGTAGGGGTTGTAGTACTGATATTTATGGGTCATAGTTTGGTTGATTTTTTGCACATAGTGTTTTTAAGCACAAACTTTAACATGGTCTTCTATGGGATTTTAATTGGTATAGTCCAACCTTCTGTTATTTTAATTCTATAATGCTCTAAAATATTCTCAGAGGTCCTATCTTTTCACACACTGTCTGAAACCTTTCCTTCACCCTATGCTGTCTTATTTCCAGCAGGTCATATTTTTTTGTTAGCAGGCCATATTTTTTTTAGTCTGTTATTTAACTAAACTAACAGCATGTCATTTTTTTACTTAGTATTTCAAGCCCTGTGTCTTATGCTATTACACTTGAATAATGAATGTAAACACTGAATCACATCATAATTGTTTGAAAGATCTCTTTTTAATTAAAGCCTGTCAGCTGATGTCTTGTTACTGTGAACAGTATCGGTGGTGGTGAACTGCCAGTTTGTGACTGAACCTTGCCACCAAGCAAACACTTGGTAACCTTCTCCACCATGTGTGGTCACAAAACTGTCACTTTTTTCTTCTTGATGCACGAGTTAATGGATTTGTACTGAGAGGGAGCATCACAATGGCGAAAACACAATAAGCTAAGTTTGTTTGCAAATACATGTCCTTGCAGATTTATTGTCATCACAATTTTGTATGTGGCTGATTAATTTCAGCGTCTATTAAAGTGTCATTTATTTGCAGGCCACACCGGCAGGAGACAGCCACATACAAGAGACCAGTGACATCTCCTCCCTGGCCAGTCAGTGACATGTCAGTCATAGTGGTCGGTCAGCTAAATACATTGTACTGGCTTTATGGCAGCAGGCCTTATCACGATGTCGACAACTCCACCCCTCCCTTTTCACAGCTGTCTTCTGGCCTGGTACTCGCCACTCACACTTAACATTATTAAAATCTGATTTACCAAGTATGTGGTTAATAAAAATCTGTATTTTTGTTCGTTCATTCATTCATTCTCTCGTTCTTTTGTTCTTTCATTCATTCATTCCTTCATTCTTTCATTCATTTGTTCTTTTGTTCATTCATTCATTCATTCATTCTTTCTTTCGTTTGTTCGTTCGTTTGTTCGTTTGTTCGTTCGTTCGTTTGTTCGTTCGTTCGTTCGTTCGTTCGTTCGTTCGTTCGTTCATTCATTCGTTCATTCATTCATTCATTCATTCATTCATTCATTTGTTCGTTCGTTCGTTCGTTCGTTCGTTCGTTCGTTCGTTCGTTCGTTCGTTCGTTCGTTCGTTCGTTCGTTCGTTCGTTTGTTCGTTCGTTCGTTTGTTGGTGAGCAAGAATGTTTGGTGAGCAAGAACTTGATGTAGTGGCCTTACACCTACCCATTGAGTAATAAAATGTTAATCTGGGTACACTACCTGAATGTAACAAATGTTCATAGGATAGAAATTGTGTACAGACTGAGCCCCGAAACGTTTTTTTATAGGAGGTCCACAGAACCACTGGTAAATATTTTACAGCTACATGTATAAACATTTTTAATAAGAGATCCAATGAGAAATATCTTACAATGTACTTTCAGCTGCACTGACACATCCTGGATTAGCAGCATGTATTAAGTTTTCATTATCAGGAACATTATACACAATTTAATTTTAGTAACTGCTGGAATGTTGATACCACATCCCGTTTACTTTGCCAATTATGCTGTCAGCAGAATGTGATAATAAACGTAAAATTTCAATAATAATTCACAGAGTCAGAAATTAAACATGTTGCCATTCACTAGGATTAACATGTCAAACTGGACATTACAACCCAAACTGTTGGAAACATGGGAGGTGACATGAAAATTGTCTTATGGAGAAAGTGAATAACTCTTGTTTGAAAACTGCCAGTGACAAGAAAGGCTTGCCGTGATGACTGGGTTATACAAGACAAGCTGTGAAATGCACTTTATTCCTTGTAAAGAGGAGCTGGGTGATAAACAGCAGCTAACAGTTATCATAGTTATTTAATGTTACCTCATATTTGTTGCTCACACAGGTCACAGTGGGTGGTGTCTTGTGAAAGGAATTCCTCAAAGGTTATGAGTTGAAACTGATACAACAGAGTGTTCTCCTTTCAGTAGGGCGGGACATAGCCCAGTGGTAGAGCGCTCGCTTGATGTGCAATTGGTCTGGGATCGATCCCTGTCGGTGGGCCCATTGGGCTATTTCTTGCTCCAGCCTGTGCACCACGACTGGTATATCAAAGGCCGTGGTATGTGTTATCCTGTCTGTGTGATGGTGCATATAAAAGATCCCTTGCTGCTAATCGAAAAGAGTAGCCCATGAAGTGGCGACAGCGGGTTTCCTCTCTCAATATCTGTGTGGTCCTTAACCATATGTCCAACGCCATATAACTGTAAATAAAATGTGTTGAGTGCGTCGTTAAATAAAACATTTCCTTCCTTCCTTCCTTTCAGTGTGTAGAGTGATGCTATTCATAGCAACATCCTTATCCTTATTAAAAAAAATTTTTTTTTACCCCAACGGGCACTCATAACTCGGGAAATAAAAATCATAATTTCTCACTGTGGATTAGCTGACTTTTTAAGCCTCTAAATACCATCTTAAGAAGAAGGGTCGGCCAATACATGGAGTCAACAAAAAATGTCTAATAAAATAAAATAAAATATTGGTGTGTATGGAAATACAATACTAACTAAAAATTGTCGGTCATTCTAGGCTTCAAAACCTTACCATTGCGTTATTTAACTAGTATTTTTAACAGTCTCTATTAAGTCACATACTAGAGTCCATTTGTTTGTTTAATACACACAATAAAAGTTATTATAGTTTATTTAAGAAATGAAATCAAATTTATTTTAGGTTTATCATGTCAACAATTTCTGGCAAAAGGCACCAATAAATGGTAGAAGTAGTTGTTAGAAAACCACAGTTATTCAGCTGTGATGTTTGCATTCCAGACCCTGGCATCCTAAATGCCCACCTATGATTTAAAAATAAAGAAAGATACAGCTATTTTAGTCTCAAGGAAATTACAAATAGGGTCATAATTATAAAGAGGTCTCATTTGAAATATTTTCAATTAAATGTTTATGTTACTTCCATCATAATATACCCAAAAATCCAAAATGTGTCCCTAAACTGCATTTTAGGTGCATTATTGACAATGTTCACACCCATACAAACTACACCCATGTGGGAGTTGGTGAAAATGATGCATATATTTATAGAAAGTTTGCTGAAGGTTTAGCTATTAAATTTTTCACAAAAGCAGCTTATTTGAAAATCACCCAAACTGGTTGCACCCCACTTTTGTCTTAAGTGAAACCCGTGCATGAATACCGAGCCTCATAATTACAATCAAACAGTTTGTACTCCTGGTGAAAAATCAAATGTAATTTTTAAAAATAACTCCTTGACGATCATTAAGTCTTTCTATGACTGCTGATATTTTGTCCTCAATTGCAGATTTAATTCCAATTCTTAACATTTCCATTGTGGTGGAGGTGGTGGATGGGACGGCCTAGGGAAATGAATTAAAAATGGGGCGGACCTTCCCGTCTACTCTCCTCCGATATAAATACCAGATTAACCAGACATATTTTATTGTAATTATTCTACTTTTTACGTAACATTTTTTATAAACACTTTTTATTTTTTTATTATTATTTTTTTTATTATTATTATTTTTTTTTTTTTACTAACACTCTCCCCACCCCTCTCGTTGTGAGCGTTATTGAACATTAAATTGATATAAGAACGTTAATTCCCGACATCTGACCTGACAGTCATTTGTGGGCATACATACATACATACAGATTTAATTGGTTAGAACTAATGATTTTTACTTACCATCATTGTTTATTCTACAATTACTAATAAATGATTAACTTTTAACATTATTATTAGTAAGTATGTTTTAAGTTTAATTCTAAGAATTGTCTGTTATTTCTTTTATGTTCATTGGGGTATATAACAAAATAAAATCATACGAAAACTGTGTGAATAGGTTTTGTGGATGTTTTTTGTTCATACCCAGATGAATGTAAAAGAAATAACAGACAATCCTTAAAATTAAATTTAAAACATACTTACTAATAATAACATAATAAGTTCATATTTTATTTTGATATATTTTTGGTCCATAAACAATAATGCTCAGTAAGACAAAATGCTCAGTAAGACAAAGACCAATATAAAATGACAAGTTGGATCAATTCGGCCGCAAATCAGATTCTGTTTACCAAGATTCAGGGAGACAATCAACTGCCTATTATAAAAAAAAAACCCACTGCCATGAAGGTGGCCCCAAGGTACCACGGGTGCCCCACCTGGTGGCAAAAGGAGAGGATTTACGAGCCTCACACCGCTTACCCATATTAAATAATCCACCTTTTCGGTTTCTTTGTAAAAAGCAACTCCAAAACGGTACCGTAATTGGAGTAGGATCCACAGATAACTAAAGTATCCCAATAACCATTTGTATTATAACCTAATACACCCTCCCCTCCACTATACATTGGTAGGGGTAGTATGGGTCAGTGTGATCATAACTCCATGTTGTGTCTCCCCAAAATCTCGTATACCCCAATCAAATCTCCCCGCTGCAACAAATCAACTATTTAATACAATTCAAAATATTCTCATTTTACATTCATGATACTGAAGGACCAATAGTTCTTTACTGTTTTCGTTTTGAAATGTCCATACGGTACCATATATGAAGAACAGGTCATTAAGCACATATGATGAACAAGTCATTAACTATCGCACCAATAAATCATCCTTCACCAAATCAATTGTCATTAAAGACCGTCGCTCAACTGGTTCTGTCTTTATAATGTCCACAGTCTTTATTGGCGAATTCTTCACAATTCAACTCTTTCCGGAGCTGAAAATATATTGTAAACAATTCAGCTGTACCACAATTTTAATAAAAAGGTAAAATAGAGTGACTAAAGTATGAGTTTAATTATAGCCAAACGGGATGGGTGGGTGGGTGTCGACTGAAAACAAGCGTGTTGTAACCTTGGCTCAGTTGAAGAAAGGACGTGGCAGCTTGTGATAAGTCAAGACGTAAACTTGCCCACAGGTGGTATAATACAGTGTATGATGATGTAAAAACAACCATGAGAACGAATTAATTAAAAACTACATTAATTTCAATTATCAGGTATCGCTGCTAATTGCTATTATTTCATGTGTTAAATACAATTTAACATTACAAATTAACAAGATAGCTATAATATTAAAGGTTTTAATAACCAAATATCAATCTATAACTGTTGTCTGATGATACCATATCACCAACTCCCCACAACATGATGTCAGATACATGATACCCATAATGTCATATATACAGCACAAATAATATTATTTTAATCAAAGTAAATTGATATATAGGGGAATTTCAAATTTTTACAAGTATAATTTCTTCTTTTTGTATTTAACAGTTGTCAAATCTGTAAACTTGTGATCTCAAAATTTAGAATTAGTATACTTAATCCTGTTTAAGAACCAGAAACAGTTCAAGAAACACAATTGGTGGAAAGAAACAGTTTTGGAAGACACAAATGTTCTTATATCATAAGTGATGCCATTTTATTGCCAAAACACTTTAAGCAGATCATTTTCTACTTAGTGGGGCCATTATGTGTTCCTAACCAGTGCTTATCTTCACTCGACTCATTAACTTTGAAACCTATGTTGCTGCTTAACAGTCACTCTGCAGTGTACTTCCAGCCAGCCAGCCTGTAATTAGGAAGACTTTGGTAACAAGAGACCATCTAATGGTTACAGTAATCACAGTTAACTGCCTTTAACATGCTGCAGCTAATGGTGCTGGACTGTTGGGCAATCCAAGGTGGAAATGGAGAACAATCCCAGGGACCTGCTGTTTGGCGGACACTGATCTGTGTGTAGCCAGATGGATGAGATACAGTTAAAGAGATTTTAATTTTGTTGATTAGAAAGTAGCAGCCGTGTGCCAGTGTGAGTGCTGTGTGGGGAAATCTCCTGTGGGGGGATTCTTGTTAACACTGGGGTGTAGAACACCAGTCCAGCCATGTTATCACATAAACACTGACTGTTATTCCACTTCTCTGTCTTTGATGTTCACAGCAAGTTGACAAATGTTTTATCACAGCATTAGATCCAAATTTAATGTAGACACCTTTTTTTCTTCACTTAAATGAAGTTTATAGATTACATAATACCTAAAATATATATTCAATTCAATCGGGTTTAATTTGTCATGGTATGTTTTGATAAATATTTAAAATTCTAAAAACTTTATAATGTTTTATATTATCACTTTAGCAATAGATAACTAATGAAAGAAAATGTTTCTTAAATGTAAGTACTGTTAACTTTAGTTAAGCATGTTGATCAGTGCACAATTAGGAAATCATAGGATAAACTGGTTATTAGCATAAATTTGACATGCACTGGGGCTATGCAATTAAGTGGATTTGACTGTAGTTTCAAAATAGATTCAGTACCTCATGTCTTTCTTTGTATATATTTGTTTCATAAATATAGTTTCTAAAAATCTGTTATAGTAAAATGTAATCTCTGGCTATTTTCTGTAAAGATATGTAACTTACATGTACAATTCACAAACATTTATAATACTTATTCGCAATGTTATATATCCAATTTACAACTTCTGTAATATTTGTCAGTTTAATTTCTCATCACTCTTTAAATCAGTTATCAGTATAGTAAAATGTAATTTCTGGGTATTTTCTGTAAAGATATGTAACTTACATGTGCATTTCACAAACATTTATAACATTGTAAGTGTTAGATCCAATTCACAACTCACGTAATATTAATTTTGTCAGTTTAATTTCTCACCACTCTTTATTATTACTTTGTTAGAAAGTTAACTCATGTACAGTGTATTTTTGGAATACTTTTCTTCCAACATTAATGACCGTTTGACAGAAAGGTGCAGTAAACAAGTCTGATCTTCCAGTGATGGTGTGCGCTATGCCCAACATTCCCTGCTGCTTTATAGGCTGTGACAAATCACCAGACCCAATAAAGGGAGAAAATAACGACGAAAAGTGAATTGTGTTTTCATCATAACTGATACAATTTTAATGATGTGTGCACTATAAAGTGTCTGAAGTGAGGCTACCTGCTGGTAGATGGTGTCGGTGCAAATGGAAGTTTATTGCTTTCCCAGTTTAATATGATAAAAAAACTTCATTTCTTTAAATACACAATGTCAGAATACTTCATTTAGAAAATGGAATGCCTCATTTAGTGAAGTGTAATGTATACAATTGGCTGAAAATGTACATTGACATCCATGAGGATTTTGATTTATGTTGAGAGTTATTGTTCTTTTCAGACTAATAACTTATAGTAGAATAGACTGGTTTCCACTTAGTGTCACAATACCTTTGTCCACCAGCATCTTATCAGTCATGCTTTCCTTTGGTTTGTGATGGATTTTTTCTTGTTTTTTTTTTCTTTTTGAAAAGAGAACTATTTGATGTGGTACCATTTACATCTACATGAACCAACTCAACTAAGTATATTGCTATAATGTGAAAGTAAGTAAAATAATATAAATGATAACAGTATATTGTAGTTTTTAAAAATTAAATTATAACTATTGGCGTTTTAAGTGTAAAATAAATGTAAGTTCCTTTATATTAGTTGCATTGTCTGTGTTTTTCTTGTTCCAGCCAGTGCACCATGACTGATATATCAAAGGCTGTGGTATGTGCTGTCCTATCTGTGGGATTGTGCATATAAAAGATCTCTTACTACTAATGGGGAAAATGTAGCGAGTTTTCTCTCTAAGACTATATTATGAAAAAATTACCAAGAGCCAATGATTAATATGTTGTTTTGTTTTGGTTTTGTTTAACAACACCACTAGAGCACATTGATTTCAATTATTAATAAATCAATGTGCTCTTGTGGTGTTGTTACACTTTAACTTTTGATTGTCTGTGTATAAGTTTTACAGTGCAGCACATACCATGGTCTTTAGTTACTGACTGAAATAATCTCACCAAGTGAGATATTGTGAGCAAGATCTTTTTTTATGATCAATGTTTTTTATTCTGACAATGTTTATATTATTTTAAGCGTTTAATAAATATATTAAAGTATGAACATATCTGTATTAATAATATTAAAAATAATACATAATTATATACTGCCAGTCTTTGAAGTTGAAAATTATAGGGGTTTTTTTGTTTTATTTTTCATAATAATATTGTTGATGCTAGTTTCAATTTGGAATAATTCTTTATACAACTGGTACAGATAATATGTTTAGTGCAATCATTTATTTAATTTAAAATTATTTAAAAATTACTATGTATAAACAAAAGTTATATAAATGACAGTTTCAATTCTTCTGTGTAAGAAATGGAATCTTCTAAATTATTCAATACATCTGTGAACAATAATCAAAGCCAAAAAATCATATTCAGTACTATCTGGGAGTATCCCTATCTATCACAGAGCCCTTTCTAACCTAAAATACTTAGGAGATTGTGGGGATGGGGAGTGAAAAGAGAATCGGCAACCAAATATAACAATTTATCACCTTTTTTTTTATTTACCCTAACACCCCTTTTTACATATTGGCCTGTACCACATCAAATAAGCTAAACTAATAATAAAAAAGTGTAATTGTTTAATTAAGAGTTTTATGACTTTGATGTGATAAGACAGCTGATTGGTGTGTTGTGTCACTTGCTTCCTGTGCTGGGTGACATAGTATATGACCTGCCACTGGTCAACCTGCTGCTAGCTCTGTAAGCTGATTGGCCGACAGTTGTTATCTCTGTAAGCTGATTGGCTGACAGATGTTATCTCTATAATCTGGTTGGCTGGCAGGGTATTATGGCCTGGTGGATCTACCTGTAATGCTATTAGTGAATTAGTATAATGAAGTAAGTGATAGGGCTGTGTGCTTTATGGCTGTCTGATTACTCTGTGTTGACATGCTGTTGTTTCTAAAGATCACACAGATATAGATAACACTGTACCTAGACAGTGAATGATATCTCTGTTAATTGTACACTCTACAGAAAATAAAAGTACACACACTTTACTTATAGCACTTATCTGCAGTTTCATGATATAACATCGTGAATATTGTCTATTAATTTGGGGTTTTACTTACAGTGAAACCTGATGTTATTGACATGTCTGCACGAGAGGAAAACTTAACTAACAATAACTTAGTAGCTCTAACCCCTAACAACTTGCTGTTAAAGGGGAGGCAGGGGGTGGGGGGGGATGTAGCTCAGTAGTAGAATATTTGTCCGATATGTGATGGGTTGCAGGATCAATGATCCTCAGTGCAGTCTAGCTTTTTCCTATAAATTTCTCGACTGGTACATCAAAGGCTGTGGTATGTGCTATCCTGTCTATTGGATGGTACATATACAAGAATCCTTGCTGCTAATCGAAAAAGAGTAGCCCATGAAGTGGTGACAGCAGGTTTCCTCCCTCAATATCTGTGTGGTCCTTAACCATATATCCAACACCATATAAAAGTAAATAAAATGTGTTGAGTGCGTCGTTAAATAAACCATTTTCTTCCTTCCTTCCTTTTCCTATAAAGCCAGGATAAAGACTGATACATCAAATGGTGTGGTATGTATTGTCCTGCCTATCGAAAAATACATATACTAGTGATGAAATGTAGAAATAACCAAACATTAAACTCCAAATAACTATAGTTTAAAATGTGCTGTTTTGTCATGGATAATGTCATATTATTCATCTTTCCTTTATATTAATCACCATCTCATTCTCTGGAAAATATCTTAATTGGATGTCTAACAGCCACTGATTAACAAATATAAAGGGGGTGAATTTCATGTTTTAATAATATAATAAACATATTTAATTTCAGGCAGTACAAAATATATTTCAATACTTCATATGCTTTGCATACATGTATATGTAATCAGCAAACTTTGCTGATTTAAAAAATCTAATGCTGACTTTTTTTAATGAAAATATTTCTGTTAGCACATATGTAAGATGATAAATGGCTATAAAGTAACTGTAAAATGGGACAGAACACACACTGCACACTATAGTTTGGTTGCCCATTTTATTGGCGTCCGTTATGACCTTTATTTGCCAGGTTTGTCTGTGCTGTGTTGTTCTCCATAGCCCATAGCCGTGACGGCCAAGTGAACATTTCACCTGCTAGCTGGACATGTTGCCACCATCACAATCCCACCCCTTAGGCATCTCTCTCTCTCTCATCCCTGCTGTCAACGGCTGTCAATCATCCGCCTAGACAGTTGATTATCATTCATTCCATTCGACTCCTGCCCATCCATCAGTGAAAGAAAGTGTGGCTCTGTGGCTAGGTGGGTGTGACTTATCATGAAATGGGTGTGTCTTTGGCAGTCACTTTTGTCTGTCTTTTCATGTGACAGAAGAGTGAGAAAAAGTGTTTGATAGTAAAGCTTGGCAGATGGGTTAAGATTTTGAGCGGATTTGGTAGTTTTATATCTGGTCTGGTGTTGTATTTTGACATTAGTGGATTATCTTACTATAAGGTGTTTCAACTGGGAAAGGCACTGAAGCAAGAAGGAAGGGTGAGTGAAAAACGTGGCTAGTTACACTTGTTGATTAAAGTTCTCATTAGCATACTCAATGTGCATAATTAATAATGCAGATTTGATGGATAAATTATTTAAATTATTACTGTATAATGCAAATGTAGTTTTACACATATATTTTGCATTAATTTTTAGTTCTCTAATAGTAATACATAACACTGGCGTAGGAAATGGGGGTGGGGGGCAAGGGGGCATGTGCCCCCCACTTTTCAGATAATTTGCTTTATAATAGTGTAAAAATGTGTAAATATAAAAGTGTGCCCCCTACTTTTTGGTACCTTCCTATGCCACTGCATAAATTTTTTTATCATTAGAAATTTAATATTTAAAACTAAAACTAGTGAAGGAAGGAAATGTTTTATTTAACAACACACTCAACACATTTTATTTACGGTTATATGGCATCAGACATATGGTCAAGAACCACACAGATATTGAGAGAGAAAACCTGTCACCACTTCATGGGCTACTCTTTTTGATTAGCAGCAAGGGATCTTTTATATGCACCATCCCACACCGGATAGTACATACCACACCCTTTGTTACACCAATTGTGGAGCACTGGCTGGAACGAGAAATAGCCCAATGGGTCCACTGACGGGGATCGATCCTAGACCGATCGTGCATCAAGCAAACGCTTTACCACTGGGCTACATCCCACCCCCTAAAACTAGAGATTAAATGAAATAAGTTTTAAAATGTATGACTTTTTTTATGCATTTATTTAATCATCCATATATATGTTCATTAATACATGCAGCCATGCATGCATGCATGCATTCATCCATCCATCCATCCATCCAACCATGCATGCATGCATCCATCCATCCATGCATCCAACCATCCATGCATCCATGCATGCATCCAGTCCAAATAAATGTTAAAGGGATGGTCCTGTCCATTGTAAGATATTTCCAACAGTATTTTTTGGTGCCTTAAACTACATATTAAATACATTTTTGTGTTCTGAATACCAGTGTCTGTGTAAGTTTGTGGTCACGTTCTAGTGTTTTTAGCAGTCACTTTTCATTAATATATATATTTTTCATACACACAAAATTATTGCAAGGCAAAATCCAGTTTGGGCTTCTGCAAATAGTATGATGACAACAAACATATGGTTTATACAGACACTGGTACTCTAACCATTAAACTAATGTAAATATGTCATTTCAGTCTCTGTTAGTTGGAAACATCTTACAATGGAAGCAAACTGAGCACACTCCATTTAATTAATTAATGTTTGTATTATTATTATTATTATTATTATCATCATTTCTTTTACATGTTTTAAAGTCTAAGCTATATTATTTTAGTGAACCACCAACCAGAATAGATTAAGATACACTGATCTATCTGATTAAAACATTGTTTTATTTTATAATACAATATATGTTTAGGCAACTGCTATTAGAAATTATATTAAGAATTTATGTTCTGGTTTTAAAGAAATAAAGAATATTATATGTTTAAAATGTGATTGAACAAATTGGTGTAACTGTCACAAAATTACTTATTTACACCTTTGCACTTTAGTAGACATTTTTTCACTGGCATAAACAAATATCAAGAGACACTATGCAAATTACTGGGTTTGCAAAACAACAAAGCCATGGCAATTACTTTTTGCATTCTTACATGTACAGCATTTCTGACTGGAGGTGTTCCGTACACATTCTTCTAAGATGTTTGTTATAACAAAGCAGTTGACAACTTACAGAAATGGGGTGAAATCTATGTTCTTACTGGCTATTCAGACTGACAGCAAAACTAAATATATTTATTATAGAAAGATTACTCATGGATGTTTGTTATAACAAAACAGTTGACCACTTTCAGAAATGGGGTGAAATCTATGTTCTTACTAGCTATTCAGACTGTGACAGCAAAACTAAATATATTTATTATAGAAAGATTACTCATGGATGTTTGTTATAACAAAACAGTTGACCACTTTCAGAAATGGGGTGAAATCTATGTTCTTACTAGCTATTCAGACTGTGACAGCAAAACTAAATATATTTATTATACAAAAATTACTCACGGATGTTTGTTATAACAAAACAGTTGACCACTTTCAGAAATGGGGTGAAATCTATGTTCTTACTGGCTATTCAGACTGTGTCAGCAAAACTAAATATATTTATTATAGAAAGATTACTCATGGATGTTTGTTATAACAAAACAGTTGACAACTTACAGAAATGGGGTGAAATCTATGTTCTTACTGGCTATTCAGACTGTGTCAGCAAAACTAAATATATTTATTATAGAAAGATTACTCATGGATGTTTGTTATAACAAAGCAGTTGACAACTTACAGAAATGGGGTGAAATCTATGTTCTTACTGGCTATTCAGACTGACAGCAAAACTAAATATATTTATTATAGAAAGATTACTCATGGATGTTTGTTATAACAAAGCAGTTGACCACTTACAGAAATGGGGTGAAATCTATGTTCTTACTAGCTATTCAGACTGTGACAGCAAAACTAAATATATTTATTATACAAAAATTACTCACGGATGTTTGTTATAACAAAACAGTTGACCACTTTCAGAAATGGGGTGAAATCTATGTTCTTACTAGCTATTCAGACTGTGTCAGCAAAACTAAATATATTTATTATAGAAAGATTACTCATGGATGTTTGTTATAACAAAACAGTTGACCACTTTCAGAAATGGGGTGAAATCTATGTTCTTACTGGCTATTCAGACTGTGTCAGCAAAACTAAATATATTTATTATACAAAGATTACTCATGGATGTGTAACCCTTAAACAGAGTGACTAAAGATTACTGAGGTTATACAGTGCACTGTCTATAAATTGACATCTCTAAAGATAGGAATCTAAACCATACATTTCTGGTTTTATACACCTATAGTTCGTTTGAGTTAAGAGGGAACCAATGAATTGGCCTGTAACACCATAATGAATAACATGAAAACTCATGTAGAAACATATTATTAAGTTATAAACCAAACCAACTCACATATTATTTTTAGAAAAAAAAACAAAAAAACATTTGTTAACAAATTACCATCACATTTCATAGGATAAATCTCCCTATTTGACACAGGTTTGAAGGTAACTGATTACCTGACTAGGTAAAGCATACACAATTCTACCTTCAGTATCTATTAAATAGTTACATTTCTGCCTACTGTTGCTGTTTCAGCATTTTGTCTTTACCCCTGTATTAAAAAAGAGATTTAATCTACACAATTTGATGGTAATTTGTTTAAAACTTTTTATTGACATATAGAGATGTTTTGTTAAAAGTATTATGGGAGTTCAGTGTTCGATATTAACGGTATTCTAGTATCCTGGGGATACCAGAATTTAATTTTGGATACCAGACTTCAAGAACCCAGTATCCCACCGGGATACCATATACAGTTCTTGGTTTTTTTAATCCTGCATTTTAATTTTTTATTGAAACAGTGAAAGTCGTCATTTACTGGTGAAGTTAAGTAACAGTATTACTCAGTCTAATGATATGCTGTAACAATATCTCCCCCAACTCGTACTCAGTCTAATGCTGGGAACTGTTAAATCACTATTGTTCTTGTTGGATGTTTCCTCCCTTCAAATTTTATTTGAGATATTGATCTGCAGAAAATTGATACAGGTAGGTTTATCATTAGTAATGTCAGAAACACTTATTGATTACTGCTAAATATTAATTTATGTCAATATTACGCAAAAATAGATGCAGCAAATCTTTTTGCCAATTCTGTTTGATTGCGAATTTCACGAATTCTGCGATTTTGATTGTGGTGTAGCAATAGATTGGGAACGAGGACGGTGTCGTCCAAATTTGTTATGATGTTATTTATGAATTTCATTTAAGTGGGATACTAAATTCTCAGGTGGGATACCAGATTTTGAATTGTTAGTATCCAACTAGGATACTGCCCAAAACTTTTAATCTCGAACACTGGAGTTAGTATGGGTTTGAAAGTTAATAATATGTTTTTATATTAATTTTGGCATTATTCATTATAGAATTACATTCCCTTTTCAAGCAAACAGCTGACTATTAGTTGGGTTATGATACCATGAAAGGTTGTCCAAAACTATAATCTGTGTAAACCAGATTGTTTTATAACAGAAACAAAAATTGTCCAATCTACCTTTTATTTTATCATAAAAAGACCCACTTTTTATTATTTGTTTTGTTTTTTTGCCTTCATTATATATTGTCTATTACCATAGCTTTTGAAAACAGTTTTACAAATATTGATGTAGCATATCCAAAATTATAATATCTTCCAAATATATTATTACTATTATTACTATCTACTAAAATCTGAGGTGTTTATGTGGTCTAGATATTAGAACCACTAAAGAGTCGCCTGTCTAACTTTTGTTAATGTGATACCTAAAAAGATATTGTCAGCTGGTAACATTCGTAATGCCCAGTATTACTACATGTAATTGTCATTGAAAATCAGATAACTTGTTATTCAAAATAACAAACAGTTGAAATTAGATAATGGATAACTCTATAGTGCTTTCTTTTACTGTTGCTGATTTCCTGTTATATTGACTCTTCTGCTTGTAAAACTAAAATTGCAACAGTTAAACCACAGATCACTATATACAGTATGGTTATCCACTAATTATTAATAGCAAAGCCTTCACATTTTTATCATTATTGATAATATTCAACTTATTTTCTTCAAACTTGGAAATATTGGATCTATGAATGTTATTATGCTGTTATTATAGTCTATACAAAACAAAACAACAACAAACAAACAAAAAACCAAACCCTAAACAAACCCCCACCTCATGCACTGGGTGTAAATTAAGTTTTAAATTTCTTTATAAATGCAAGTTTATTAAACAATTTTACTAATTATAAATTTTTGCAATTAACACTAGATTCACTGACTTGGAAAGTTCATTACTAATTTGCCACAGAAGACACTGATTGTTGAGTGAGGCATGAAACAGACGATGGAAGAGTGAAACGAGAGCTGTAATAATTAAATAGTTGTCATTTCATCTGCAACAATTCACTGGCAGAGAAATGAAATTGGTTTCTGCCAGCTGAGTCCACTGACTAATGATTTCATCTGTTTGATTGTTACTGATATCTAGAGAGATTTTTAGTCTAAATGAATATTTATAACTTACTCTTTACAAACCTGATAACTTGAAGTCGCTGACGCTAGTTTCAACCCGTGAAAATGGACACTAAGTTTGGTTAATCTACAATCTACCTGTAACATAGTTAGATAAAGTTACAATAGAGTTAAACACCAGTCTGCATCTCTGTGACCCTGAAATGGTGAAATACCCTTAAAAATAGACTAAAACTTAACTCTGTAACTTTTACTTGTCAGACGCATGAAATATGCATTTTGTGATATCCAAAACACTGGGATGACCAGAAACATTTTGGTTGTATGGAAGTGGATAATCTAAACAATAAAATGTAAGTATAGTATGATTTCAGTTATCAAAGACGGCTCTAATAGTTAACAACATGCCACAGTGTTTAAAAACTAGGGTCTTTTTTTTTTATTTGTTATAAAGATAAATGCAAAAATGTAATATGTAAAAAAGTTATATATTATTTTACAATCCTGATTGTCAAAAATACAGTGCTGTTTAATAATAAAGAACTAGAAAGTCTCCCCCACCATTAACAAGAAGACTCTGTCTCATCCTTTAAGACTATAAGAGTGGAGAGAGTTGATACGTTTCAGACAGTGACTGATATATTTGGTGATACACTTGGTGACGTGATGACATGGAGTCACTGCTTCTCCCCCTGTCTCCCACAAAGCTGGTGGACACAAATGGAGCATATGTTGGAGGAAACTCAAGTCGAAACACTACCCAAACCACACAGTGGTCGAATGATTAGGCATCATTATACTATCTTCTTTCTCTGTCCATGAGAGGAACCAGCATTTCAGGACATCAGATATGATTGATACGCAAAGTCACAGGTAATTGTAAGTCGTGCTGCCTTTTGTGGTCACTGGCACTTTTTGAAATGTGCGCACGCCTTGAGATTTCATCAGAGAACGCCAGACAATCAGAGTTTGTGTGCTATCACCACAATCAAGTCTAGAAGGTTGTGTTACCTGATATACGTTTTACTAGCATTTATTCTTTAAACTTTGCTGATTTTGGAATGAATCTTCTTTCTTTACACAAAAGCCTCCCTGGAGGTAAAATATTAGTAAGAACTTCAGCAAATTTCCATGCTCTTTGTTATAAAATTGTTGTTGTCATATTTTTCACAGTCATTTTGTAGAAATTCTTGAAAATAAAAATATTTCTTACAGAAATTTTACATATATCACAAAGGTATTACAAACCAGTTGGCTAATAGCTACAAGTTTATGATGTAACCACTGAAATATAGCATATGTTGAACTTGCAAAATACAAATTTTGTAAGTAACCAAATAACATTTCTTAGCCAGCACAAACTATTTTTAAAAACCTGTAAAATATAAATACTCATAATTTTACAACTGGTAAAAAAGAAATCCATAAAATTATATAGTTTAGCAAACAAGTTTATAATGGTAAATGTATTCCATTCCATTGCAATGTCATACTAAATATATAAAGTAAAATTATTAACAAAATTATTATTTTATAAAAATTAACTTTAGTAATATTAAAATTGTATTTGTTTAGAATCAGAATAATATATGTAGATAAAACATAACATTGTATACACTGGAATTCAGCATATTAAAAAACAAATATTTTCAGTAGCTATGAAAATTAATGAATGAGATAAGCTATTGGGTGTCATTCTAAAGGTGGAATACCTAAACTATGTGTACTTATAATAGTTATTAATTCTCTTATTTTAACAAATCAATGTATTTTCAACAACTAACAGTAAACTAATCTCAAACTAGTGTTTTTAATTTAATATATACATTGCTAGTGTGGTCTGATAACTTGATGACCAGAAACATCACCTCATTCTTGAGTCATGTCATCAGAACACTATACACTTTGACACACAGTATGACTTCTGAAGACGTTTTTTTTCACTATATTTAACAATTATGGGTTTAGAATTTCCCTCTCTTTGGATACATTCTTTTGTATATTTATTGCCCTGGAATATATATAAAACCGAACAAAAAGTTGAAAAAGTCATTTTTTCTGCTTCATTTGTGTCTTGAAAACAAATAAGACACACTTTATAGCCAGTTTGTGTCACACTTGTCTTCACTGTGAAAGGAAAATCCTTTACTACAGGATTAGCAGTTCAATAAAATCAGGCAGAGGTCTAGATAATTGAGGTCCTGTCTTGCCCTCCATCATTGTCCTGGATCCCAGAGGATAATGTGCAGCTCCTGAAGGCATCATTTAAAACATGCTTTCGGGTGATATGGGGAAGTCTTCAGTTGGGAGCAAGTCTACTGTTAAATTTGTTATTTGAGACCATCTTAATTGATTGGCTTCATAAACACGATTTTGTAAAGCTGAGTCATTTCACTTGAGCAAGTCTGTCCTCCATCTGAGAAGTGGTGTCTTTGAATCTACAGTTAATTGCAACAGTCAAACATTGGTCGGATGGAAACCTTTAATGCTCCACAATAGACCGAAAAATGTTGATCCCTTAGGCTTAAATCAAGATACATGAATATCCTAAAAACATTTTTTTTTTTTTCTTTTTTTTTTTTACTTTATACAAATACTGTGGTCAGATGTTAAAAATAAAATAAAAACATTTCTCATTAAATTATGTGTCTAGTAAGCACTTTTATTTAATTCTAAATTAATATGACTCCTTCTGGTAAAGCACTCGCTTGATGTGTGGTTGGTCTGGGATCGATCCCCATCGGTGGGCCCATTGGGTTATTTCTCATTCCAGCCAGTACACCACGACTGGTATATCAGAGGCTGTGGTATGTGCTATGCTATCTGTGGGATGGTGCATATAAAAGATCCCTTGCTACTAATGGAAAAAAATGTAGCAGGTTTCCTCTCTATGACTATGTCAAAATGACGATATGTTTGACATCCAATAGCTGATGATTAATAAATCAATGTGCTCTAGTGGTGTCGTTAAACAACACACTTTTATTTCCTTTAGTTTTTCAATTTATTTAACTGTTTTAAGTTAAGCAGATTTGAGATATCATGGTCATGTTAACTTAGAATATGTACCCAAACAGAATAAAGGTATTGTTATTTAAATTAATCATGAATAGTAACATGTAAGTTTCATTTAAAAACATATTCAAAGACTGTAAAATATTTCTTTGCAAGCAAATTCCTCACCTCTATCCTGTAATCACCCTACATATCGGCAAGTTATGATGACTAGAATATATTTCTTTATTTTCAGTCACTAACCATAATATAACTTTTTGGACTCAGCTACTTTTACCCTTGTTATGATTAGCAAAGAAATCTTGATCTTTCACTTTATAATATAGACAAAAAATGTGATGTTAAAATGTAATAACCATATAAACCTTTAATAATAAGATATTTAGTATTATAACATATGGTGTATAGATATTCTGAGTGGCAAGGATACAGGCAACAACTTATGCAATCAATACAAGGGGACCTACCCCTCTATAAAATGGTAAAGTTGTGAAATAAATGAATATTGCAGGATATATAAAATACTTGGTTCTGTCTTAAGATATTGATTTTATCTTGCTCAGGGTAGTACTAAACCAAATAACTTCTGGCTGGGTCAAAGTTCGAGGTGCAACAAACTTTTGATAGAGAAGTTAATATCACAAGTCTTGTGGTTAGTGATAAATGTGAGTGTGTTGGTTGTAACACAAATCGCTTCATCTGGACAAAGAATGTATGCAATTTTATTTCATCTAGTACCACTGTGTCAAGTAGCCTTGTGCTTCAAACATGTTTGGGGTACCTGTAAAAAATAAAGTAGTAAATTTTTGTGCACTACCCATTATATCTGAAATGAGCAGCTTCACCCCCCATTTTTTCTGATTCACTTTAAGGGTGAGGGATGGTTTCAGTAATATTTATATTGATAATGTTTATGTCGATTGATATGCTGCAGGTAGGAGATTTAGCCACACGTTACTATTGTCATTACTATTGTCGTCTATACACCCTCAATCATTCTAACCTTTACAGGATAAAACTAACATTTAAAGACAGTAACCAGTTATTCTCTATCCTTTACCTCAGTTTCATGTTTAGATGCTATTAATTAATATAGATTGTTTGTTATTAAGTTGAAATCCCAGTATTCCCGGTAAGCAAGGTGTGTCTGTTATCATACTCAACAATTGTGTGTTTGGCTGGAGAGTGAGTGGGTGGTAAGAAAAGGTTGACTGTCAAGTATTTTGTCAATGTAGGCACATTTTTAAACTCCACAGTCATAGTTTGAGGTTGGAAATGAATCTGCAAGCATATGACAAATGTAAAAGCTTAAAGGGGGTGTTCATGTAATCTGTGTGTTTATATCATATAATCATTAAATACTACTTTATGGCGTGCTATTCCTATTTTTGTAAATATTTTGATGACAGAGGCCATTGTTTGGCTATAAAAGCTGTAATGCCCTCTGAAGGAGAAACAGGGAGGGTACAAGTGGTAAAATGGAAAGCAAATAATGCTCATGTCTGGCCTTTCAGTTTCTAGCATTCAAACTTGTTTGCTAAGGAGGGAAATGGCTGCTAAATATTTTTGCAAATATGTATGATGGCTAGCAGTGTCACACTGAGGGCTCACGGCTCACGACTCATCGCCAGTGCAGTGTTTACTAGAAGAAGAATACTGACTTTATTTCAGTGACTACAGACAGGGGGTGGGGTGGGGTGGGGTGGGTGTGGAGTGTAGGGGGTATAACAGAGAAACAGCATGAATCTATTTATTTAAGCAGTTGGTTGTTTGATGAAATAATTAAAACACAGTGTGACATCACTTGACATCATCACTTGAGGTTAGCAAAAATATTATTTAGAGTATATAAAAAAGTGAAGATACTTTATGATATAAAGTAAAAATAACAAAAATTTAGAATGTAACAGATTATATTGGTTGACAGTTTTTCTTATACCTGTACATGTATTTTGTACTTCGCCCATAGCTTACTTATTGTATACAAGATATGTAAACCTTTAATGGATTTTAAAATTCACTGGACATCATTAAAAATTCACTTGCCCAATTTTAACTGCTGATAAAATAAAAATCACTAAATAAAAATATGTAACTTTTTAATGTATGTTTTGTATACTATCTGAGATCACGTTTAATCAGTCAGTCGATTTACACAACAGACTAGGCATACTTTATGGTTTGTATAGAAAAATGTAAAAATCAGTTTAAAATGAAGTTACTTACTACAGCACTTACTTATTAACAGCATTAAACAAATTAATGTTATGTCACTTATAAATGAGTAATAATATATATTTATTTACATAGGAACTCCTCCCCCTCATCAATTTTATAGCAAAAAGTGTATTACAGTTTAAGAGTCGGATACTTCTAACTACAAAAAGTGTATTACAGTTTAAGAGTCGGATACTTCTAACTACAAAACGTGTATTACAGTTTAAGAGTCGGATACTTCTAACTACAAAACGTGTATTACAGTTTAAGAGTCGGATACTTCTAACTACAAAACGTGTATTACAGTTTAAGAGTCGGATACTTCTAACTACAAAACGTGTATTACAGTTTAAGAGTCGGATACTTCTAACTACAAAACGTGTATTACAGTTTAAGAGTCGGATACTTCTAACTACAAATGGCTATTTCTCGCTCTAGCCAGTGCACCACAACTGGTATATCAAAGGCTGTGGTATGTGCTATCCTGTCTATGGGATGGTGCATATAAAAGATCCCTTGCTGCTAATTGGAAAGAATAGCCCATGAAGTGGTGACAAAAGGTTTCCTCCCTCAATATCTGTGTGGTCCTTAACCATATGTCTGACGCCACATAACCGTAAACCATAAACCATAACCATGTATTGAGTGCATCGTTAAATAAAACATTTCCTTCCTTTCTTCTAACCACAAATGAGTAATAAAGTGACAAACAAAAGAGGGACCTTTACTTAAATTGTTTATTTTATAAAAAATTTTTTAACAAGTCTTGCAATTTATGTGATATTTTAGAAATAAAATAAATAATTTACACACTTAAAGTTTTGCAAACGTAAATGGTGACATGCAACTTTTGTTAACTGACATATTGAATAATATTATGACTCTTGTACAATTTAAACATTTAGAAATAAATATGATTTAAAAACTGGACTGTTTGACTGCACCATTAGCAGAACAATGTGAATGCCGATAGGAGCCACATGGTAATAACTAGGGTCAACAGTGGACATCATGTGTTTACTCCTCTTGTTGTTCTCTGTTTGCAGGTCTTCATCCAGCCAGCCAGTCACAGCACAGACACTTTAGGTATTAAAAGCGTCTTCTTCGAGGACCCGTCCGTATGTTTGGCAGTCGCTGAGCTCACAAACCTGACACAAACCACAGACTGAGGCGCAGTGATCGAATTGAGATGCCTTCCTTAGACATGCTGCTTAAACAAGTCATTCCGTCCAAACAGAGTTATTCAAGATTCTGAAAACGTTTTAGGGGTTTGAAATTTGTAGGAAGTTGCTTGAGTAAATTTGAACAGACAGACAGACATAACCCTGACATTGAAAAACAAAACAAGCATTTAGTTGTTTGTACCTAATGAGCTTTCTAAATTGAGAAAGGTGATGTAAACCAACTGAACTGCAAACTTGTGATTTCTTATGCAAATATTAGATGTAAAACTACTATACTGAACAAGGTGGTGTCTTTTTGTGAGCATTTGTGAAAATGGCTTCAGTTTTGTACCTAGCAATATTTTACTCACATTACGTTCTGCTGACAATGGGAGAAAATGCCAGTTTAACTTACCATTTAATAGAAGAACAACCTGTGGGGACATTTATTGGAAATGTGGCTATAGACAGTAAGCTCTATAGCACATTTAGTCAAGATGAACTTGACAACTTGAAGTATGCAATTTTCACTCAAACAAACCACATTGCACAAAAATTTTCCATAGATGAAAGCAAAGGAACAATAAAGACTGCTGAAGTTTTGGACAGAGAGGTGGAGTGTGAGTTTGAAGTTAACTGTAGACTTAGTTTTGATGTTGGTGTGTATTTCAAAGATACTGTCACAAATACATATGATCTCAATAAAATCATTCGTGTACATAATATTCTTGAAGATATAAATGACAATGCACCATATTTTCCACACAGTGAGGTAACTTTGAGTGTTCCAGAATCAGTTTCCATTAATCACGTGCTTCTAACAAGTGGTGCCATTGACCTAGACACAGGACCAAATAATTCAGTCCAAATCTATGACCTTCAACCAAAGGACAGTTTCTTTGACCTCAAAGTAATATCAAACCCGGATGGTAGCTCAGATCTGGGGATTGTGGTAAAACATCTTCTTGACAGAGAAGAACAGAACATGTTTCAAGTGGTTATATTGGCTCGTGATGGAGGAACTGAGGCAAAGTCTGGAACAGTGACTATTAACATTGAAGTGACTGATGTTAATGATAACAGACCAGTGTTTAATAAATCAGTATTCAACATCACTGTTTTTGAAGACATTCCAATCGGAAAACAAATATTAAAACTTTCAGCTTCAGATGCAGATAACAACTTAAATGGGAAGATTTCTTTTCACTTTAGTTCAAGAACATCAGAGAAAGTGAAGAGATTATTCCATATTAATGAGACTTCAGGGGAGCTGTATTCTCTGAAGTATTTGGATTTTGAACATGACAGAAAGTATCAGTTTCTTGTGGAGGTGAAAGATTTTGGGAGCCCATCTCTGTCTTCACAAGCATCAGTGACTGTCAATGTGGCTGATGCCAATGATAATGCACCTCAGATTATTGTCTCATTGCCAAACACAGGAAGAGAGGTTTCTGAAAATGCTGCTCTTGACACATTCATTGTCCATGTTTCAGTTTCAGATGCTGATAGTGGGAGAAATGGGGAGGTCTCTTGCAATATTTCTGACAATCATTTTAAGCTGGTAAAGTTTTCTGATTTTAACTATTACAAAATCTTAATCCAAAAAGAATTGGATTATGAAAGGCTGCATATTCACAACATCACAATAATGTGTAAAGATAGTGGTGAAAAACCACTGTACAATTCTTCACACTTCCTCGTCAGAGTTCTTGACATCAATGACAATGCCCCAATGTTTGTAAGTGATGTTTTGACTGGACATGTGATGGAAAACAACAAGATTGGTGATCTTGTCATGACTCTTTCTGCCCTGGACCTCGATGGAGATGAAAACAATAACATCATTTATCAGATTGCCAGTGACAATGCTTCTCAGTTTACTCTTGATCAGTTTACAGGACAAATTTCTGCTCTAACAGTTTTTGACCATGAAATGATTTCATATTTTGAGTTCATCATCACAGCAAGTGATTCTGGGACACCATCACTAACTTCAACAGCAACAGTTGTTGTGACTGTTTCTGACCAAAATGACAATCCACCAAAGTTTGTTGTACCTCACTTTTATTTGAGTGTCATTGAAAATCAGCCATCTTATGTTATTGTTGGCAAACTGAATGCAACAGATAGGGACTCTGTTGATAACTTCCGCTTCTCATTTTATAAGTCTTCTGATATGGTAAAATATTTTACCATTGATGCTCTAACTGGCTTGATGAAGACTACACAGAGTCTGTCCAGTGTTGTACAAAGTGATTACCATTTCAGAGTAATTGTCACTGACCCTGAAGTACCATCATTCTCTGATGTTGCTAATGTTACAGTTCATGTGACGAAAGACATAAACAATCCTCCAAGCATCACCTTCCCAAACAACGACACAATATATGTTCCCTTTGACAGATCAGTTGGCAGCGTTATCACTGTGATGAGGGCGGTAGATGATGACAAATCACCCACTGCCACTTTAACATTCACCATTGAACAAGGAAACTACAACAATCTGTTCTTCATGAGCCTGACATCCGGGGAGCTAGTTATTGGCAGGGAGATGACATCAGATGATGTTGGTACCTACAAGTTGGTTCTTGCTGCTCACGATAGCGGCATTCCTCCACATTCATCATATGCTGTTTTGTATGTGACTGTAACCATGGAACCGATGAGCACAGAATACAACCAGAATGTGATGATTGTCATCACTCTGGTCTGTGTGACAATTGCAGTCAGTTTAGCCATCCTGCTGGCCATCTGCCTCATGAAGAAAGTTGACAGTGAAAAAGAAAAGTGTCTGAGGGGTAAAGATGGCACGGACACCATGTACACTGCTGATGATGCTGAGAAAGCCCTAACACCCCCTGATGAATGTATCAGTGATCTGTACAAAGAAAAACCACAGAAACCAGAAGACAGTGACTTATATAAAGACCTGTCACAGACAAGAGATGCCAACATGCTCACACCAGAAAAGAATGGCTCAAACATTTTTGTGGTAAGTTTTTGTAAAACTAAAAAGTTTGACAAACTGATTTAAAACAAGTCATAATATAAAGGCTTGTTATAAAACAAAACAATAATTACTTTTGTCATATAGTAAATGAAGAGATTATGCGCAAAAAACAGTAAACGCCATTTTACCAAAAAACCAACTTCTATTATTCCTCAGTTCCAGGTGTTATGTTCTGATTTTCATACTCGTTTTTCTGAAATTCTGTCCTTTGTTTACTTTATTTATTTCAACTTAAGATCACCCATTGTGGACGTGATATGTTTTACACTGAAAGCATTAAAAAAAAAAAAATCTTTTGCCGAAAATTACTAAAATGGATTTATTGGTTTTTGCATCTGAACTCTTCAAATGTATATTAGAGACAGTATTTCTATTGAAGTACATTCTTGATCACAGATCATTGTTAGAAGGTTTGTATTATATTTGTTATTGCTTAAAATCCATGTCATAAAATGATTACTATTATTTCTTTATCTCAGTCAGAGCAATTGTTTTACTTTAAATCTTTTGTTAGTGTGTAGCTGTCTTCATTAATTATAGAGACTAATTAAAGCACACATTAAAAACACCTAATGCTCCAAGTATCTATTTAAAGCTTTTGACCATGTACGGTTTCCTTTGAAAAACCAGTGTTTCCTCCTTTTAACATTGTTGCTAATCCAAGAACTGAAAGAGATTTGTCCTTCTGTTTGCTTGTCAACTGAAAGAGTTAAACTTCAAGTTAAACTTCAGTTTGGGAAGGACAGCTTATTTGCTTAGATTTTGACTCACCACCATTTCTAACTTGTTTTAATTGGTTGTAAACGCTAATCATACATTGGTAGCGGAAAACCTCGGTTCCGTATTTGTCAAGGATTTTCCTTCTTGTTTGGCTAAAGGTATATGAGGGTCGTGGCATAGCTCACCATAAACAGGCGCGAGCTGTAAGTTGGTGCAGAGAAATTGAGAACAAATATCATGAAGTCACCACAGTTAATCTTTGTCCTTGGCCGAAGAGATAAATCCTTTGTGAAGACAATAGTAAACTAACATAATCCTTAAAGTGTGAAAGAATTTTATTGTATCAATTTTGGTAATGTTTTACAGAGTGATTTGCTTTGATCCTATTGCTATTTTGTCCACATTTGTTTATTTTTGAAATGTTTCCGATTCTCTCGTCCTGTGTCTCAACAATAAGATGATTATATGAAAGCTAGCGTCATAACAATATCACTCTGTGTGGTGCTTGAAAAGAATCCACCAAATTTCAGCTTGGCAATGGAGTTATCAGAAAAAATGCTCCTGTGTTAATGACATGTCAATTTTCTATCCTTTGTATGAAGAATTCTAACCTTCAGGAAATGAAAACTATGTGTATTTCCTTCCTAATGATATTTTTTTTGGGTCTAAAAATAGAAAATATCACAGTTTGAGTTATGCTGTTTATAGCCATTTGACATCAGTTTTGTAATGTTTTTCTTTTTTACAATTTTAATTATGATTAAAATAACAATTATTATTACTTGAATTTGTAATATGCACAGGCATGAATACATAAATACGTATGTACATACATGCATAGTATATGTGCATTAAAATTTGTTTATTACAAAGATACACACTTTTATAATAATAATACAATCTTTATTTATAAAAGGTAGCTCAATTAGTTCTAGACTATCCTACCCTGAGGCCTTCTTAATAATTGTATTATTAGTAATTGACCTTCCATGCTGATACTTTAAGCAGTTATGATAATTTAGAATATATAAGGGGAGGGTGGGTTGGGGGGGGGGGGGATTTTGGCCAGTAGGACAGATTTGACTGTATATTTTGTTTTGGTTTTGCAAATATAAAATTATTATTATTATTTTTTTAAATATTATTCTTAAAAATTTAATAGAAATTGTCCTGTCTCTTTGTTGTATTTTAGAACATTTGTTTTCCTTGGAAATTTGTTTTATAACAATAAGGAATTAACTAGTTTTTATGTTTATAAAATTAAATTTTCAATATATAATTTTTGTTCAGAAGCCCAACATGTTAACTGATGTGAAGACGAGTAATACAAAGCTGTGTTACTCTCCACGGAAACTCGTCCAGTTTGCTGACGAAGTCATGTTCACGAGGGATGACTCCCTGGATGACGTCCACAGTGAGACAGACAGTGGTCAGGGTGGCAGTGACATCATGGTGCAACACAGTGACTCGGGTGAGTCTTGAGGCAGTTTATGCCCTTAAAAATGCATATACTGCTCATTTACTGATATATTAAAAATATATACTGCTCAGTTACATTAAAAATAAATCATTCTCATTTATTGATACATTAAAGACATATCATTCTCATTTACTGATACATTAAAAACATAATTTTCAGTTACTGATACATTACAAATATATTCTCATTCACGGATACATTAAAAACATTATTCTCATTTACTGATATATTAAAAACATATCATTCTCATTTACTGATACATTAAAAACATATTCTCATTTAATGATACATTCAAACTATATTACTCTCATTTACTGATACATTCAAAATATATCATTCTAATTTACTGATAAATTAAAAATATATCATTCCAATTTACTGATAAATTAAAAATATATATATTGTATGTGTGTATGATAATTTAAATTACTTTAGACAGTGCAATACATTGTCCATATTGCTTTAAAACAAGTTATAATCAAAGAGATCAACCATACTTTAAAGTTAAAATCAACTACTTTTAATATGTCCAACATGATATCAATAGTGCACAGCCCAAAATTCAAACATGCTGTCAAAAATGAAATTACTATACACTGTATCACAGGAACTGTATTATAATAGCCATAATTCATATGTCCATTTATTTATATTTCTTCACTATTAACGTCATCACAAAAAAACACCTAGAATTAAAAAAATGTGTGGATTTGTAGTTTTTATTTGTATTTTAAAAAAATTGTATAAAACAAAGATCACTTGTATAGTGAAACAAAAAAAAATGAGATTGTAAAATATATTCAACAGACTGAGTTACTGATAAAAGACGTTCATTAACAGCAGCCTACACTAATCAATATTTGACTGTCATCTGAGTAAGAGGTTTTATTTGTTTTACAGTTGTGAGCAGTGCAAGTTATGTGTAACCCGGAGAAGGACACCCTACAGGTGAGTGTGTCCCAAGTTGTGTGTATTTGAGTGATTGTGTGACACAACTCCATTACTACCGGATACAGGCAACTGTCAGTGAACACTGTAATTACTTTGCCTTTCAACTCAGCCGTATTATCATCACTCCACTTTTCACTCCAGTTACTGCCAATGCCTCTGTTAGTCAGCCATGGCTTTTCTTGTTATCTCTTTACATCCTTTGATGTACTTTGATAATGTAGTTTAATAACCAGTGATCATTCATGCATAAAATATTTTAATTCTATAGACCAAAAATACATTTTTAAATGTAGTTGTAATGGATTTCTGCTTATTTGGGTTTTTGGTGATAACAACCACCGGCCTCGGTGACGTCGTGGTTAAGCCATCGGACATAAGACTGGCAGGTACTGGGTTCGCAGCCCGGTACCAGCTCTCATCCAGAGTGAGTTTTAACGACTCAGTGGGTAGGTGTAAAGCCACTACACCCTCTTGTCTCTCACTAACCACTAACAATTAACAACTAACACCACTGTCCTGGACAGACAGTCCAGATAGCTGAGGCATGTGTGCCCAGAACAGCATGCTTGAACCTTAATTGGATATAAGCACGAAAATAAGTTGCAATGAAATGAAATGATAATGACCACTAGTAAACTATTTATTTGCATGAAACTGTATTTATTACATAAATTTATTTTGAATACTACTTTTTACAGAGTAAATAAACCATTTTGACCCATTCTGTGATTCCCCGATAAAGCATTATTATTCTATTGGTAGAGTGCTCGCCTGAGGTGCTTTTGTCATAGGCTTGAACTCAAGCTCCGGCTGGGTTTTCACATTTCAACCAGTCCCCGACAACTGGTGTATTAAAGGCCATGGTATGTGATGTCCTGTCTGTGGGAAGGTGCATATACATAACGATCCCTTGCTGCTAACAGCAAAATGTAGCAAGTTTCCTCTAAAAACTACGTGTCTGAATTACCAAATGTTTGACATCCAAAAGGCAAAGATTAATAAATCAATGTGCCCTAGTTATGTCATTAATACAATAAACCTTTTAATACTGCCAATATTTTTTTTTAAATCTAAACTATTAAAGGGACAGACCCTAGTTTCAACCTGTTAAAATTAACACTAAGTTGAGTTAATCTACAAACCTGTAACACATTTAGATGAAGTTACATTGAGTGAAACATGAGTCTGTGACTCTGAAATGGTGAAATACCCTCTAAAAATAGACTCTATAACTGTTATTTCTCAGACGCACATGGGTTTTTAAAAATATGAGAAATACATTTTGTGATATTAAAAACATCAGGATGACCAAAAACACTTCGAATGTACGGAAATTGATAATCAAAACAATAAAATCTAGGGTATGTCCCTTTAACTGGGAATAATCATTCACAATAATTGAGACAATTTAAAGAATCATGGTAGAAACAAGTCTATCAATATCCATTGTAGTCATTGTCTAATTAAAACTTTTGTTTGTTTTGTTTAATGACACCACTAGAGCACAGTGATTTATTAATCATTGGCTATTGGACATCAAGCATTTGGTAATTTTGACATATATTCTTAGAGAGGAAACCAGCTACAATTTTCCATTACCGTAGTAGCAAAGGATCTTTTATATGCACCATCCCACAGACAGGATAGCACATACCACAGCTTTTTATATACCAGTTGTGGTGCACTGGATGGAATGAGAAATAGCACATTGGGCCCACCATTGGGGATCAATTTTATAGACCAACAGTGCATCGAGCACTTTACCACTGGGTTACATCTTGACCCTCATTGTCTAATTATGTCACTATATTAATATTATACTGACACAATATATTAATACATATGTATACATTTTAATTAATATTCATGCCTTTTTTCTTTTTTTTCCACAGAATGCTTGTTGGTGTTTAAGGATAATCATGTGATATATAAACTCTCTGAAGATCTCCTCTGTGCCAAATTGTTATCTATCAAACTAGTTACTTTTTAGTCATGTGTACTTTGACTATATTTTGTGGATAAAGTTACAAATGGATCCAGTCAAATGGGAAAAAAAAAAAATTGAATTGAATTGTTATTCAAGGACAAACATTTGAATAAATGTTCATCAAGGAGAGTTTAAAATGAGTGTCATGTTCTAAATGGATCCTTCTGGAAAAAGAAACTTCTGAACAGATTTATCCTAAAGACATATTCTGAACTGTCTTTTTTGAATGGATCCTTCCTGAAGAAACTTTTTAATGGATCCTTCCATACAAAATAAAAGTTCTAAATGGATTGTTCCTGAAGAAGGATGTTCAAACTGGTTTCTTCCTCAATAAGAAGTGTCTGGCAGTTCTGAAGTTATTCATGGTGCCTCTCCACAAGTTCCAGTGCTAAAATTCCAGTGCTATCTACATATGTATCTGTGGATGAATTACTGGTAGGTTCACAAAATAATGTGGTGTATTAAAGCTTCAAAATCTAATACATTTTAAATATTAAAGCATTAGTAATCTATCAAATTTGAATTCCTTGCTTACGTTTTTTTTTGGTTTATTTTTTTTTTTTTTTTTTTGCTGCTAAATATTCTTTTAACCCATTTAAGAACTTGCCTTCTGAATCATGTTATTCAACCTTTTAGCTAACTTGACTACCAACAGTGCGAGCCCCGAATACAATTGGTGAGCTGTCTAAGAGTTGAAAATGGAAGTGTCATTTATGTATATAGATTATAAAAGCCAATGATATCTGTTGAAAGCATAAACTTGAGTTTAATAAAACCGTAGTTATGTTTGTATTTTGCATTAGTAAAAAATATAGAATGGGGATGTGACTTTGCAGCTTTAAAGTAGATATGGACAACTGTAAAATAAAATAAGCAAAACAAGGAGAATGATATGCATTTTTGTACATCTTTTTATCTTTACCATGTTTTTAATTCTAATATGTTCACTTATATCTGCTCTCTAAACTGTTAGTAAACAAAACTAAAGTCCGAACCATATTGTTAACAACTACGATAAATTACTCTCCTACCTTTAATTACCATTAAGATTCCCCTGACATTTTGTCCAGACACAAACTGTGAAAAAACCCCAGTACAGTGACATGTTCTACATATGAGACTTCAATGATGTCACCGATATCGACTTCGCTGAGATTGCATAGGGCAAAATACATGCAGTTTTCTACCATTTTGCTTGTTTATGGAATACTCTTCAAGAGGGTTGGGTTGATATGACGTAATCTAACCATGTTATGACATGTGTTAAGGTATCATGCACTCAACATGACGTCAGATTAATTATGTTATATACTTAAGGAGTACACATTTAAACCCTCTTGAAGAGTATTCCACAAAAAAGCAAAATGGCACACAGTGAAAAATTGTATATGTTTTGTCCTAGAAGATCTTAACAAAAGTTAATATAGGTGATATGGTTTTAGTCTAATATGTGGAATCCATGTGAATGTATAATGCCTTTTTCACGATTTATGTTTGGACAAAAAGTGGAAAAAATCTAACAGTAAGTAAAGGTAGGAGAGGATTTTATTGTAGTTGTTAACAATTTGGTTTGGACTTTAATTCTCAATGTAGGATTTCTGAAAGTGTTTAATGATGTTTAATCTATAGTTACTTATTAGTAACAAGAATGATAAGCAAAAATACTACATTTAATATTTTGTTCTAGATCGCATTTTGGAAAAGACAAACTTCATGACAATAAAAAAAAAAAACCCTGCTATGACAATAGTCCCCTAGATGGCATTTTGGAAAATACAAACTTCATGACAATAAAAAACAAAACCCTGCTATGACAATAGTCCCCTAGATGGCATTTTGGAAAAGACAAACTTCATGACAATAAAAAACAAAACCCTACTATGACAATAGTCCCCTAGATGGCATTTTGGAAAATACAAACTTCATGACAATAAAAAACAAAACCCTGCTATGACAATAGTCCCCTAGATGGCATTTTGGAAAATACAAATTTCATGAAAATAAAAAACCAAAACCCTGCTATGACAATAGTCCCTTAAAACATAATGAAATGCTTTAACAGCTAGTTGAGTAGGTTGTATCTCAATACGTAAAGTGAGGTTTTGTATCTGACATGTGAAAGGGTTCTCTCGTCAATTTCACCTATTGCACTGGGCTACTTATCATGTTTACCCAGGACAACATGATTGCCATAATGGTTTCTTATGACATATTCTATATATTTTTCAGAAATGGTGTCTTTGTGATAAATGGCCAGTCATATTATAATGCCTGAGGAATTCTAAGACTACAGTGTTGTGTGTAATCATCTACCAGTTACAGCCAGTTGACATTTCTAACAACCAAGACCAGCCATGTGATATCATCTATGACAGGATGTGCAATAACCGGCAAGGAGACACACAGCATCCTGTGAACCCAAATTCTTGTTGAATACTTTGAATAATTAAATAATTGTGTATATACATCCTGGACGGTTATTAGTTTGTTTTCTTATATGCACAACCAAAACAAGTGATTTGTGCAGTTAATTTTGTTTCTGCAAAACTTCAGAGTAGATGGTAGTTGTTTGTTTAAGTATGTGTGTGTGTGTGTGCAGGGTTTCTAGATGATAGCTCCACTCCCACAGCTAGTGATATTTGATGTTTGGCTAGTAAATTTGGCTTGAATCTTCCAAGAGAGGATAGCACATACCATAGCCTGCAATATATGTCGTGGGGCACTGGTTGGGTTGGGGAAAAAAACCAGTCAGCCAGACAATCATTCTACTGAGGTAGAATCTTCATGGTTGGGATGGGAAAAACCTAGCTCAAGGACAATCAACCCTACACACATCTAATCTCAAATAACTGCTCTAACACAGGAACCTTGCCACCGAGCTACATCTGGTACCTTGGGGATCCATAATGCCCATATCATTCTTACTGTGGCTATATGGTTAGGCACTTCTACTTTCTTCTTCTTCACCCATATATTTCCCTTACTGTAATGGTTAAACATGATATATATGAAGTACACAATTACCAACAACCAAATACTTCCTCACTCAACCAACAACCAAATACTCCTAACTCAACCAACCACTCAAATACTCCTCCCTCAACCACCCACTCAAATACTCCTCACTCAACCAACCACTCAAATACTAAACTGAAGAGCTAACATTCATTTTATATACATGCTCCCACCAGGATTCCCCATTTGTTCTACCATCATTTGGCCAAATGATCTCTAATATACTTTCAAGCCAAGTTTGTTGAAAATATTGACATAAAATCTTCTATAGTTTAACAAATGATTTGTTTTTGAGCAGACACTAGAAAGCCATGTGATCATCAAGTTGGGAGTGAGGTTGTTATGAAAATCAGTGGTATTTATAATCCTCTCCACATTACATTTATAAGGCTCTTGAGAATTTCACCATTATTCATAGTATCTGAATATCTGATGCCTCAACAAATTTAAGAATTTTAAGTATTTAGAAACACTGAGCTTGACAAAAGGGTACATCTTCAAGAGATCACGACTTGTACCACAATTATTATAAAAACAATCTTCAGGTTTTCAAAAGATGAGACTGCCAATTGATACACTACATCAATATGAAGAATGTCTCAAGAAGTGAAAATATCATACACAGTGAAAATCATCTAACTGAACACCTTTGAAACCAAGTAAAAAAATTGGTTTTAAGGGCTATCTGTTTAAATAGGTTATGTTCTGTGCTGATATTTTAAAAGGGATTGAAAAATTTCCAGTTTGAGGGAATTCCAGTTTATAGAGGTTTTTCTGTATGATAGAATTTCAAAGTGTTGTACACACTTGTGACCAGTCAAGAGTTGGAGCAGACAAATATATTCTTGACCTACATAGCATCCACTGGGCATTTAACAGCAATAGAACAATTAGTTCAATATATCTGCCACCTAAGTCACAGCAAGTCAATTAAAATATAAACAAGAATTCATTTAAAATTATTTATTATGGACAAATTTACAATGCATTACAGCTTTTTATCACTGAGTGCTGAGCAGACACAAAAGACAATTGGTGATTTAATCACCTAGTACATACATTTACACATTAAATGATATATACATTTGTTTTTATAACACATCCCTGAGAATTAGTAACAAATATTTTGCTGTTTATAAGAATGTGTAGAATGCATTAATGTCAATAAAAAGATACACGTTTCACGAATAAACAAATCTAAACCAAATTTAACACATTTGTTTTTCTATAAAAATTATACTTTAGTTTGCATAAAATGTTTTTGTTTTTCCATATCTGAAGTAAGTTTCCATAATTATCTTTAAATAAAAAATATTTAAGCATTATCTTTTTAATAAAGTTTAAAACAAGTTCAAAAGTCAATTCTCCATTGTAATAAAATATGTGAAAGTTTTGAAACCAACTTAAAAAACATTTTATTAAAACAACTTAACTTACAATTTAAAAATACCTCATTCATTGAACAAGTGCATCTGACCAAAAGGGTATAAAACTAATGCAACATATGTACAGTAACAAACAAAACACATGTACACACTTTAGCACCATTCATGCATTGCATAATTTAACATACATTTGTAACATTTGTAAAATAAGTGATAGATATTATCCCCATAGTGTAAGGCTATGTATAGTTGTTATCCCCCTTTAAGGATATCCATCAGAGTTCAAGGGCTACTCTGTACTTCACTAAGTATTATATCATTTTACACACCACTGAGCCAAAAATCTTATGGAAATACCTTCAAATAGTAAAAGATATAAAAATGCTGGAAAGGTAAAAAAAAATAATAAAAAAAAGTTTTATGATGGAATGTTTCTAAAACAATAAAACGTTACAAACATATGACACCTTTCGAAACAAATTCATCAACATCACATATCACAGTCATTGTGGTTTATTTATGCATTATTAAAATATTATTCAACCATTAACAGATTGGAAATATAATTTACATATAAATGTTAATGACTAGATAAAAATGTGCTACGTTTGTAAATATAATGAACAATCAATCAACTTACTGTCTTAAAAATAATTTCCTATTATTATAACTGAATATTTCATCATTCTAAACCTAATACCCAATCTTTAACATAATCCCAGAAACAAATATGCTTACTTTTAGCCTTCATCAGCAAGTAAAGATAGGACAAATAAAATTAACTTTAAGATGTTAGTGGTACATTTGTATGTGTAGTACTACTGCTAGAACAGCTAATAACAAAATTAATAATTAATATTCATAGGTGGGCTATTAAAAATACAACCAAAAACTCCCAGTGAATTTATTAAAAACTGTAGGTCAATAAATATTGGATCTGTTTCACAGTATTATTAGGTATAAGTAATAACGCTATTCAAATTCACTATTTGAATTTTATTCCATCATATATGACTGGCCAATCCTTAGTCCTAATTCAAAATGCATTTGAAATGAGTGAAATTTACAAGCTGATAAATCTGAACATTGGACAGAAATTGAAAAATAATATTTTTATTCAGTTAAACCGTAGATAAACCGTAGATAACAGTATTTTAACTTGAATAATTTATTGTTGGAAAATAAGAAACAGTAAGTATTGTTGATATAGATTCACAATTTTACTACCATCTAATACTGACGAAGGCAAAATACAAACTTATTAAATAACAAACCATTAATGGCAAAGTTTAGAAAATGTTTTTACACTTTGCGATAAATGATCATACAATAACATCATTAAAAAAGAGCTGATCGATTTCATTACATAAATCCTCAGCATTAATTGTGTAGCTGCCTGAGGTGGTTGTCCTGTCATCCTCCTGGTCCAGATTGGCTCCTGGACTTTCGCTCAGTGTGTCCATGTCGACCAGAGAGTACCGCAATCCCGGTGTGCTCTGCTTGGTCGTTTCGGCCAGGACACTCTGGCACCGATAGTCTGTGGATGGAATTCTCTGAGAGTTGCACTGATGTGGTGTCATTGCAGCATTCCGCAACGGTCTACTTGAATAGTTTCCGGAGTAGGTCCGCTTCTTGAGTTTTGTGTCCACTACAGTGTTAGCTGTGACACTGTCGTCACTGAAGCTAATGTTGCGGTGGTACTGGTCTAACGCAGACTGAGGACTGGACTCCGACTGAAGACTCAACTGCGATGCCGTACTCTGGCTGCAGTTAGGACTCTTCACCAGATTGGACAGTTTCTTTGAGAAGCCTAGAAAACCTTTGCAGGTGCGAGTCTTTGTAGTTCCTGAAAACAAAATGTTAATTATTTATAATTCAGTTTCACCGAAAATCATTCTATATACTACTGTAGTGTTATCAATGAATTTTGTATTTCTCATAACCAAAAGAATCATACATTTTAATTGAATGCTAAACTAATCCAATGGTCCCCATCCTTTCAAATTGTGTTTATTAAATGTATTATATATGAGTTTGCACATATACACCAATAACCCATGAGACCCACATGCACACAGTGAAAACTTTTAAATTTCAAAAGCTTCACATTTATCAAGGAACATTTCACTTTTAAAATTTATATCAAAGATGGCTGTTAATCTATTTTAGAATTGTGTGGTAATCTCTGAAACTTGAGTAACAAATCATGAAGCAAAATGTTCATTTATATTCCTATATTTAGTGTTTACCAAGTCAAATACCAAGCTGTCACATACATTTAAAATAATATTGATAAACAGAAAACACACAATAACCAGCAGCCAGTCTTCACAATACTATGGAGAAGGCCAAGTAAGTTGTACAACTCGTGCCTAATCAATTTGTTCTTTTTAAAAAGCAATAAAATAGGTTTCAGTCAATCAATAAATACTGTAAAATATATGGTAGCGTTGTTTATTTATTATGCATCAGCTCAAGAATTGTCATGATACTATTTCTAGGACAAACATAATACTATGTTGCTATGCATTCAGTTTACACATGAAGCATTAATCAACACTGCACAGTATGATACATATTTATTAATGTCTGAACAGTTGAGGCTGTTGGTGTTACTCAGTACAATACTGAAGTTATATCAAAATATATTCAATTTGTCCATCTGTTAATATAACAATTGCTAGTATGTTACTATTAGTATGTTTAAGTTAAAAATAGTTAAGAGATTCTTGAAGATCATATTTTAATCTTATAAGGCCCGATAAAGAATCCATGAATTCACATGAGCTATTTTTAGAAATGGATATTATCCACTTAATTTAGAAAATTTGTTTCTAATTTTACTTATTGTTCATACTTACCTAGTTGTAAGTAAGTTGAATAAGACTAATTTATATTACATGTATTTCCCAATGACATTTAATGCTATATTTTAAAAATAGATTTTTTGAAACTAAATCTTTTTTTTGAATATACAATAATTCCTTCGAAATGTCTCACTTACAAACTAACTTAATGAATACATAAATAATCTGGATGTATCATTCATGATTAATCTTGTTCTTGAATAATATTTTAAAATTTAAAACAAAAATTTATTTACTAAATTTTTTACTTTTTAAAATGGACATTCATAGATGTAACTATAAACCATAAACCAATTAAGTTTTACTAATCTAGTACTTGCAGTTAGTGAGACTAGGAGCTACACAACACAATTTAATGTTGGAGCTTTTTCAAGGTCAGACAAAAATGATAGTATGCAAAAAAAAAGTTTTTATTTCAGCAATATTAGTCTTATTGAAAGACTATCATTCTAAACTAATAACCAGAAACCGATCTAAACACAAAAAGTGACACCAAAGAATTGTAACTAAATGTTTATATAGTGCTATACATCCAATAATATTAAAATACATTTGTGTATTATGAATATCAGTGGCAAACAAAAAGAGAAAAAACCCACTCAAATGAAAAAAATCAGTTGCTACACAGTAAGGCAAATGTGAGATTTTAAAATAAAATGAATCATGAAGGTGATGGTGAAGACACAGCAAATCACAGACACTGAACTCACCAACAGCCTCCTTGACCTCAAACATTAGTACCTCTGCTGGCAACTGTTTGGGAAATGACATAATACAGGGATAAAAATTATCTTTGTTTTAACCAGAATTTTTTTTTAAGCATACAGCAATTTAATACCATGTTATTTAACAGTGATAAAGATGGATTTTTTATTTGAAGATGAACATTAAATGAGGTAATAGAAACTAACTACCTTTATGCATATCTGAAATGAAAATGCAATTCCTGTTCAAACATTTTAATTATTGCTAAATTTAACAAACAAAAAATTGGTTTCTTAAACAATATCTAACTTTCAAAACAGGATATCTTATAGGAAAGTCAAGAGTATGATGAAAATTAATAAAACATTCTCTTTACTATATCAGCACAGCAATTTCATCTGATGCATTAAAGCACAGGAAATATTAACCACTTCTCAAATTATCAGCAATATTCAGTTTTATGCAAACATTATGATGCTCCAAGCAGAATATGAATTCCGAAGTAACAGCTATGAAAAAGGTCAATGCACAATTAAAAGAAAACCTCTAAGATTCATTAAAAGATGAAGCATTATGTCAACAAGGACACTAAAAGCTGACCAGTGACTTTCTGTGTGGTTGGACAGGCGTGAATGTTGAAAAGAACAGTTTGAAAGGCCTGCCAGGGAGAATCTCATTACGTTCACCCTTGACCAACCACCATGATCAACTCTTAATCCCAGGTCTAATTATACTGGCTGTGAGATTAATCTTCCAAATTAACTATTAATGAAAAAGTCAGACTAGGGAATCGTTTTATTCAATGTCAAGGGAGATCAAAACATGCAGTAATCTTATTTCCGAGTAGAAAGTTTCTTGATGTAACCAACAAAGAAAATAAGATGAGCAGCATATTTATCTTGACATCACATCTAAAAATAGGTTGTCAAAGTAACTATATTGAAAAATGAATATTAAATCAATGTATATAAATCATATAGACCAAGTGATATCATTGGAATGTGTTTCCATTTCCACATTAACAGTGTTTAACAAAACTGCTTTGTACAGGAGGAGGAGAGGGAGGAAGAGGGAATGTAGCTCAATGACAGCATTATGGTAGTAGGATCAGACGTCTATAGACTGGCTTTTTTTTTTAACAGTTCCAACTAAGGCTTATTCAAAATTTGGACAATAGGGCAATCCATAGGAAGTTTCACACACCATGCAGACACTAATAAAGTAATTTAATTACTTATAGACATTATGTTAAAATCAAGAGTTAAAAACTGACATTTATTGATATTTCGAATTGCATCTGATGAAAAAAACACTTTAGAACAGAAAACAAAACAATTGTGTAGATATATTATCTCAAATGATTTATCACGGTTTAGTTGTAAGACTTGTTTTAAACTTGCTGAAGCCTGCTGTTGTGAGACTTATTTTACCACTATATGTAACACCCACATGAATCATGGCGTGGTACTGCATGTTGTATTTTACCGCTATATACCCGTAACACCCACCTGAACCATGGCATGGTATTTGATTTTGTGACTTATTTTACCGGTATATGCCTGTGACCACCACCTTAATCATGGCGTGGTATTGCATATTATAGACTTATTTTACCGGTACATGCCTGTGACCACCACCTTAATCATGGCGTGGTATTGCATATTATAGACTTATTTTACCGGTATATGCCTGTGACCACCACCTTAATCATGGCGTGGTATTGCATATTATAGACTTATTTTACCGGTATATGCCTGTGACCACCACCTTAATCATGGCGTGGTATTGCATATTATAGACTTATTTTACCGGTATATGCCTGTGACCACCACCTTAATCATGGCGTGGTATTGCATATTATAGACTTATTTTATCGGTATATGCCTGTGACCACCACCTTAATCATGGCGTGGTATTGTATATTATAGACTTATTTTACCGGTATATGCCTGTGACCACCACCTTAATCATGGCGTGGTATTGCATATTATAGACTTATTTTACCGGTATATGCCTGTGACCACCACCTTAATCATGGCGTGGTATTGCATATTATAGACTTATTTTATCGGTATATGCCTGTGACCACCACCTTAATCATGGCGTGGTATTGTATATTATAGACTTATTTTACCGGTATATGCCTGTGACCACCACCTTAATCATGGCGTGGTATTGCATATTATAGACTTATTTTACCGGTATATGCCTGTGACCACCACCTTAATCATGGCGTGGTATTGCATATTATAGACTTATTTTACCGGTATATGCCTGTGACCACCACCTTAATCATGGCGTGGTATTGCATATTATAGACTTATTTTATCGGTATATGCCCGTGACACCCACCTGAATCATGGCGTGGTATTGCAGAACCTTGGCCGCCATGCTGTTCATCTTCATTGCTTCCATGTCCACTGTCTGTGGTGTCTGCCCCTCCAGACAACTCACTTGTTGTGTCTTCTGGTCGTTTCACGGTTACCTAAAATAAAAAATTCTAGGCATTAGAATGTCTTGCCTATAAATTGTTCTGCCATAAAAAAGAAATATTATAAAAGATTATATTAGAAAATGCATGATTAACCTAGTTACATGTATACATATATATTTTTTAACCACACAGAATTATGGCTATTTGGTACTTTCCTATAAACAAGACAGTAGATACCATACCCTTTGATGTACCAACCATGACGCACTGGTAAAACTACAATAAAGTCCACGAGCCTGATCAATCCCACATGCACCTCACATCAGGCGAGTGCTCTACCAATGAGCTACATCCTTGAACCAGACTCCATCCCTTGTTCCAGCTGAATGAAAATGCTACCAACATTATAGCAGCACTGATGTTTTTGTATCTTACTTACAGTAATAAAGGTTTACAGAACATTATATGTTTAACCGACAGTTAAAATGATGCATTCTCAAATTTTCACTGGTAAGTGCCACATTGGTAAGACAACAACTGTTTAACTATATAGCCCACTCTTATAAAAAAACAAAAACAAAAAAACAACAAAATTATTACATTTGAAGTGGCCAACCACTGTGTGGTATTGGGATACTTGTGCATGTCACGAGTGAGGCCCCTCTCAGTGGCCAGTCTCTGTATATCTTGCTTCTTGTTGTCATAGAATCCCATCTTCAGCTGAATGTGCTCTGGGGTACACGTGTTGTTTGTCAGCACAGAGCTACAAGCCTGAGGTGTCTAAAATAAAACATCATCATCATATTAAATACAATATCTTATTGTTTAACAGCTAGTCCATTACAGGCAGTGTGACATTTGGAATAAGAACAACACCTGCAATCAACACCCATAACAAATAATCATTTGAGGGCTTAAAATTCACCACCATAATATCTTTTCAAGTAATTTGTTAAAAAATATTTTAAATGTTCTATAGTCACTAAGAATAAGACTTATAAATGGGTCAATAAACTACAAACATTTTTTTCCCATTTCATTCCCAGGAGTTTAACATTTCACATCAATGGCTTCTCATTCCACTTGATATTAATTATTAATGTTAATTGAGTAAACTATGATGAAAGTGAAGCCTGTTCTGTTACCAGTTATAACGCAAGCTGTTGTACAATGGTGATCAGTATATAATGTGGCCCACCTCCCCAAAAGCTGTGTATCCAACAGATGGCAAACCCTTCATTGTGTGCAAAATCTTGTCATTTAACAATTATATTATGCAGTTTGTCATCATAATGGGCTTGAAGCACATGTTATTGCATTTCTAGATGAGCTTCATTTCCATTATACAGGCCTGAGTCAGTGGTAAAGTGCTTGACTGTAGCATGGTCGGTCTAGGATAGATATCCATTGTCAGGCCCATTGGACCACGACTGGTGTATCAAAGGTTGTGGTATGTGCTATCCTGTCTGTGGGATGGTGCATATAAAAGATCCCTCGTTACTAATGAGAAAATGGAGAGTTTCATCTCTAAAACTATATGTCAAAATTATCAATGTTTAACATCCAATAGCCGATGATTAATAAATCAATGTGCTATAGTGGTGTCGTTAAAGTAACTTAAAGTCCAATATTCATTTTAAGTTATTTTTTAAATTAAAAAAAATCATTAAATTATTTATTTTACTAAAAGCCAAATAACGTTTTAATACCATCAAGTTCATTAAATATTTTATAAAAGATTTTTTCAAATACTTAAAATATTTTAACAATTTATGTATTCATTTTGAAAACATCACTGAGCTAAGATTTAAACAATTCTTTTTCATCTCTAAATGTTTTTCTTTAAAAAATAGAAAATTAAGGAGTACCTTTTAAAAAAGAAGATGATTTACTATATAGCTTTTTAAGAGGATGTAAAATATGTTTCAAACAAATTCCGTCACACTTTTGCGATTAGCGCAAGTTGACAATAGTGTTAGTGTGAGAATCTGGCTTGTTGGGAGTGAAGCTGGCGGATTAAGTGAGACCCGCATCTTTGTTTGGGAGTGATTTGTTGCTCGGTGTGATGTTTGTGTCACAACAAAACAATGTGTACACAGCAGTAGAATGGGAAATGTTGAAACATGACATAGCACCGACAAGTAAGTTCAATCTAACATGGTAATAAGGCAAACTGTCACAACATCTGTGTCAACAGGAACCACCATGTGTCATATTGACAACTGTAGTACACTTCCAACAGCTAAAACATGTTGGTTTAAATTTTAATGTCATATTCAACAGCCAAGTGCATAACATTGGTCATAAAGAGAGAGAAAGAATATAATGCACTTAAACACCAATTAAAAAGAATAATGTTACATATACCAGTATACATATATGTGAAGGGTCCAAAAGAATAACCTACAATGTCCACTTTTGACATTTGTTGATTATATTCTCTAACCTATATTTAGAGTATGTACTTTTTAATTGCAAACTACTCCAGTAATATAACATGTTATTCACACGGTATAAGCATATTTAAAATATATTTAATAAGGAATGCCATGCTATTGTGTCAAAATAGATCACATGGGCAAATTTCAACATGAATTAGTTATATACACCTCACTTTCGGTCCAGTTAATTATTATAGAAAGTCGTAAATAATGAAATGAAAATAATGTGGAGTCATTGTAAACCAGACGTCATATTATCAAAAACATAAAATACAACACTGAAATAACGTGTGATGTCCAACTGACATGTATGTCATGGTCAGAATAACACCAAATAAAAACCTAGATAATTATAGTTGGCCATTAAGGGCTGTTGGCATTATTACAGAGCTGTAAACTTTAAAATTCAATTATTTAAAAATATCAAAAATTTGACATAGTAGTTTATTATATCCATAATTATCAACATCTGTCAAGAGCATAGAGCACTCTTTTTTGGATCCCCCTGCTAACCAAAACTGAGTTTAAGAACTTCAGTGGTACAGTTTGCACTAAATGAAAGAATGCTACCTGAAATGCATATATAATCAATGGAAATTGAACTAAGGTTTGAAGTTAACAGACTATTATCATGTTTTATTACAAAATGCATAATGGAAATATGTAATAATTTTAATTTATTTTGTAATAATATTTACTTGTTAAATTTTCACTTTGCTTGATGAACACACGGTAGCAGTCTTATCTTTGCGATGATTATATTACTGATGGTGTAATGCTTTTCATTCCAGAAAATCAATGGTGATTTCACCACTGCACTTAAACCACACAGGTTTTAATGTCTTGTATAACGATTTCAGCATTACATCATCACTAACGAATAGCTATAAAATTCCCATTGAGTTTTATATTGATCATCCATCCATAATGTAGTACAAAAAATAGTTCCCAGCATGTGGCCACTGACATTTACGAATTGGTGGAAAAGATGTCTGACAACTCTTGGAATATGGCAAGAAATATAACATTTAAAGAAAGCATACACTGGTCCTTAAACGCCCCCCTCCCCCACCCAAGCATACAGTTAACATATTCAACAAAATGTTCATAATATTTTATGGACAACCCTTTGATAATCTTAAGACAGCATCAAAATCAAGGTTTGAAATGCATTTAGCTTTCATCTTGAAGCATTTAACATTTATTCAGACTAACAAATTAGTATGTCGACATTAAGATGACTAATCATACATGTATTAAATAATAATTAAAAAAAACCCATTTAAATTTATATCAAATTAAGAGTATAGTTTATATCAATATATTCAATGCCATCCAAAATTATAAATTATACAAAGGAGCATGCCTCGGACTGTAGGTATGCTTTTAGTTATTTTGAAAAGATTATATTCCCCACTTCCAATATTTTTCATATATCAGTAGTCGATAACTACAGAAAAATTACATTATTTGAAACATCTTTCCAGGAGAAAGTAACTTATAAATAAATTACTTTGCAAAATGCTTTACCTAACTTGGCAACCTCATAGTTCTACATTGATGAATGTATTAGCATCTAACTACATGTATTCAGGGTTTACCATGAACCCATGACCTGAGAAAATAAACAATGTTTTGTCCACATATGTGTTTTAAAAATAATTACATAATAAATATTATTTAATATATTTACGTCTGTCTTGAGGCATGGGTCTTAACCCATGATGTAGCCACATGTGTTATACAATCCACTTACATATTTGTAGTAAGTACTGTACATTTCAGTACTCGTAAAAGCCAGTATGCTCAAGTTGTATTGACCTCATGTCCACAGGACAAACATTTCTTTAATAAATGAAATAAGCTAATCATGTAGTATTATGTTTGACACTAAGCTCTGTAACAATCTCACGAAATGATGACCACATGGCAATATGGCTCTCACAGTGTTCATGAAAATACAAGTAGTACATGTATATTGATAGTAATACACTTCATTACATATATATATATATATATATATATATATATATGTCTATTGTATGGTAGGATAGGTATCAGTATTTAAGACACTTGTTAATAGCTGTGAAAACATATCCATGCTATTATGTACTGATCTGTTATACCATTAACAGTTGGGTCATTCCATGTCAAATCAACAATGAAACTTTACAGTTATGCAGTTATTGGTGTGGACTTCATAGACAAAAACGATTATGTGTGTGTAGTGAATGTAAGACATTGGTTTAGAGTCTGGAAAATGGGTGCTCGTGAAATAAACTTGCATTTTTGACATTTTTCATTTGTATCCAGTCTGATGACTGAAAAGCACCAGTCTGCTACAAATCAGTCCTTCTTAGTGCCCATGCAAACTTTCAGGGCTCTAAGTCTATCATGTCCTGAGATAATAGGTCTTGAAATATAGCAGGGAAATTACAGTGGCCATTTTTCAGATAAATTTAACTCATACCATAGTTAGGAAAATGTCAGTTACTTCAAAGAAAGAAAGAAATGTTTTATTTAATGACGCAATCAACACATTTTATTTACGGTTATATGGCGTGAGACATATGGTTACGGACCACACAGATTTTGAGAGAAAGCCCGCTGTCGCCACTTCATGAGCTACTCTTTCCGATTAGCAGCAAGGGATCTTTTATTTGCGCTTCCAACAGGCAGGATAGCACAAACCATGGCCTTTGTTGAACCAGTTATGGATCACTGGTCGGTGCAAGTGGTTTACACCTACCCATTGAGCCTTGCGGAGCACTCACTCAGGGTTTGGAGTCGGTATCTGGATTAAAAATCACATGCCTCGACTGGGATCCGAACCCAGTACCTACCAGCCTGTAGACTGATGGCCTAACCACGATGCCACCGAGGCCGGTGTCAGTTACTTCAAAGCTATTTGAAATACAGAACTCAAACTTGAGATTTGTTCATGTGGATAGCTGAGGCATGTTTGGTACAAATTTCAAGTGAATCTGAGACCAAAGTGCGTGGGCCATTTGTTGATTTGACATGGAATGACCCAGTTTTTAGACAGAATTTAAATGAGTTTTGTTTCTTAAATCAAAGAAAATTTCAAATAAACTAATGGAAATTCAAATATAAACTTCAGATAATTGAAGACAATAGAGAACATATGGACAGTACTCAGTTACAGGAAACAAAGCAGAAGATGAAGGAAGGAAGGAAATGTTTTATTTAACGACGCACTCAATACATTTTATTTACGGTTATATGGTGTCAGACATATGGTTATGGACCACACAGATATATAGAGAGGAAATCCGCTGGCGTCACTTCATGGGCTACTCTTTTCAATTAGCAGCAAGGGATCTTTTATATACATCATCTCACAGATGGGATAACACATACCACGGCCTTTGATATACCAGTTGTAGTGCACTGGCTGGAATGTGAAATAGCCCAATGGGCCCACCGACGGGGATCGATCACAGACCGACCGCGCATCAAGCGAGCACTACACCACTGAGCTAATGTATGTGCCGCCCAAGCAGAAGATGAAGAAAGATCTCTAAGTAAATAGCTAGGTTTCATGTATACACAACAAGTTACCATCGCAAAACATACAACATTTACAACAGAGAATTTAAACACTTGTCAGCATAGTTCTTCTGCTCAGTTTACCTGCTATGTCTCTATTGACCCTTTCAATTTTATCTCTGTGATGTTGTAAGTTTAACAATTGTACGGTAAACATTTCAGTAGCAAACTTAATTTATCATGACTGAAAGACATGGACCATGTTAGGAAGTGGAATTACTTACATAACATTTATCAGTTTCAATTGTAATATGTTTATCATTTTCAAAAACTCAAGTCTAAATTTACATAAACTTGGTTTGTTTTATTTAACGACACCACTCGAGCATATTTATTTATTAATCAATGTCAAACATTTGGTAACTTAGGCATTTAGTCTTAGCGAGAAAACCCGCTACATTTTTCCATTAGTAGCAAGGATCTTTTATACCTGAACTGGTCAAAAGATACTTACTGAGGGTGATTTGTTGTCAATGGATGAATAATGAGTGAGATTCTTGAATGTAGAGAAAGAAGATCCATTGGTGAGCTCAGTTGTATCCAGTGGTTCTGAATCTTCATCAACATGAAAACTCAGTTCCCGTTTTATTTTTTTCTTAAGTTGCTCTACCTCATTGTCGTACTTAGAGTCTGGGCTTCCACAAACTGATGATCCTGAATTTGAACCATCTTCCACACAGACTTTCTGACTTTCAACAATTTTAGCTTTTAATGCCTTACGTCGGTCACGATCAGCCTTTTTGATAATGCATATCGTAATAAAGACAGCAACACAAAGAATAATGGTGACACATATGAGAGAGATCACTATGACAATATACTGTTGGGAATCCTCCGATGTCCCTGCCACCAACTCTGTATTGTTTCCACGTGACACTATAACATTCAGCCTGCTGTAAGTTGTGTGCTGGGGTTTCCCCGAATCATGAGCAGCCACCACCAGATTATACACGCCCATGTTGTCTGATGTTAATTCCTTAGCTACTATCATTTCTCCTGATATCAAATTCAAAAAGAATAAATTTTTCTCATTCCCTTGTTCAATAGTAAATGTCAGTTTCTCTTTGTCGACAATGTCAAGGTCCTCTGCGACCAGTGTAGTGATGATTGTGCCAACTGGCTGGTGGTATGCTATGTAAACCGAATCATTCACAGTGCTAGGAAATATAAATGATGGAGAATTGTCATTTACATCTAAAATTGTCACTGTAACACTAGCATGGTCAATGAATAATGGATTACCGGTGTTGAATGGATCCGTTACAATGACATTAAACATAAACTTTTTGCGATCTTCCCGATTCAACTGATAGACAGTTCTGAGAACACCCGTTGTACTTTCCAAAGAAAAAACCTGAGAAAGATCAGTTTGAGGAGAGAACCTAAACTGAGAAATGATCTCTTCATCTTCATCAGATACATTCAGTTTAGCAACGAATGAACCAACTGGTTTATTTTCATAAACATACAGTTGATAGTGGGGCATAGTAAACCTAGGTGGGTTGTCATTCTCATCATCAACCACAACTTCTACCGTTGCCGTGGAACTCAGTGATGATATTGTTGCATCTCTGGCTATTACCACAAACTGCAAATATGGTGTCCTTTCACGATCAATCATTTTTATTACTGAGACCTCACCTGTAGGTGAAACTGAAAAATCCGAGTCCAACTCATCAATCATGGAAAATATGTTATCCCTGTTACCAGGCCCATCCTTATCAGCTGCAGTCAAGGTCAGAAAAACAAAGCCCACATTTGTATTCTCCATAACGTGAGCTGAAATAACTTCTTTCAAAAACACTGGTGGATTGTCATTTTCATCCTGAACTCGCACAACAAATGTCGTAGAATTAAACCGTGGGATGTCACCTTGATCTCTACATGTCACGTTGACCAAGTGAGAAACTGACTCCTCAAAGTCCAAACTCTTATTAAGAATTATTTTATAGTTATTGAAGTCTGAAAACCTTTCTAGCCTAAAATGGTCATCTGCAATGCTACAACTGACTATCCCATTTTCACCACCATCTGCATCAAACACAGAAACATGGGCAATAAATGTTCCCACTTCTGCCGACTCAATTATGTTTTGCTCACTTGGAGGAAGGGTTATGATAATCTGTGGAGCATTGTCATTAACATCTTCAACAGTGACTGTAACTGCTGCCTGTGAGGAGCGTGGTGGTGATCCCGAATCTGAAACTTCTACAAGAAATCTGAACATTCTATCTTCTTCATAATCAATCAGCTTAATGGGATACAGATCACCAGTTCTTTCATCAATTTTTAAGTATGCTTTAATCCGCTTAGAAGTACGTGAACTGAACCTGAAGGAAATATCTCCATTGAGTTCTGAATCTTGGTCATGAGCTTCCAGCTTAAGAATGGAAACATTCAGTGGAGCATTTTCAACAATGGTGACATTAAATGTAGACTTACTAAACACAGGATCATTGTCATTCACATCGGTGACCATAACAGTGATTCTCACTGTACCAGATTTTGGAATAGGTTGTCCACCATCCTTAGCTACAACAGTTAGTACAAATGTCCTACGAGTCTCATAATCTAACTTATATTTAACTTCAAGGCCCAAGGCTGTGCTTCCATCAGGATTTTTCATAACTTTGAGTCCAAACATGCCATCTTTAGGTATGAGTTGGTAACTCTGAACAGAATTTGTTTCTCCTGTGTCATTATCATATGCTGCACTGGTTGACAGAATGTGATTGATCGGAACTGATTCAGGAACTGTCAGTGTGATGGCTTCACTTGGAAACTGTGGAGCATGGTCATTGATGTCTTCAATTGTTATCTTCAAGCGTAATATTTGTTTCATGTCTGGATGAGATGTGTTCAGATGAAGTAAATATACCCCAACATCTAAACTCAAAATACACTGCCGTTTCAACAAACACAGAGATTCACGATCCAGTCGTTCTGAATTTCTCAGCGTGCTGGTCACTTTATCAATCGTGAATTTCTTTGTGACTTCATTCTCCAGCATGAAATCATACCTCAGTCTCTGAAAGTCATCTGCTGTATATATAGAATACAACTTGCTGTCACGGGCAATGTTTCCAATGAACGATTCAGCAGCTTCCTCCTCTTTCACTGTGTATTCAAGATTTGCTCCATCTCCAGAAATAAATTGTAATCCACACATCAACAACCAAAAGCACAGAGGGCTCATTTTGAACAGCTTATCGATGTAGATCCTATCTTGGAATTAAGCAGTATTCACAGCCAGTCAGTTTTTACCATTTCTAACCCAGTCTTCCACCAACTTTTCAAATAGACCTGAAAATAAAAAATTAAACATGTCTAAATTGAAACAAAGCTTAATAGACATACATGTATATTAGAATAAATGCTTAAGAAAATACACTTTTACATTGGTTTTAAAAAGAATTTATCTCGGTCAAATAGTGTTTTTCAAAAGATATAATATATAGTTATCAATAAAGTTATATTTTAAAAAAATGCTGCTAGAATACAATTTGTAAGCAACTACATACTTGCTGTTTAGGTCCACAGAAACATTCACACCTCACCATTCAATTCCTGTCAATCAGCTTAATTTGCTACAAATGTCCAGTTGCCTTAAAGTAACTAAACCACTGTAAAGTACTGGCCAAGCTTCTGTGACAAAGAGAAAATGAGTTATGAAAGACTTTTGTACAGCTGGTGACAAACAGCACCTCACACAACTCACTCAGTTCTTCGACCACATGACACCAGCTTTCACATCCAACTGACCAGTGTCCACTGGCCACAAGCACTGGGCCATGCAGTGCTTATGATAAGCGGGAACCAACAGTCTGTCCCGACTGTCAATCCCTAAAGAACATTAACCATCAAAATGAAATTAGTGAACATCTTCAAATGATCATTGATTGCTTATCAAATCATTGAGTAACAGGCATCAGTTATGTAATGTTTTTCTTAAGCTTATTCTGTGAATTCCACGCTACTGTAACACCACTCGAAAGTAAATTAATGTTTAATTTCAGCTTAACAGCTGAATGTGTACGAACATGCCTCAGTAATATTTCATAAACCTAAAAGCAATTTAGGAAGGACATAAAAATGAGGAGTGCCTTCCTAACTGTATAGAAGATTAAGCTGGTAAAACTCTGCCTGAAGGACTTCAGATTAAAACATACAATGGACACTTCTGCATTCCAACAAAAGAATATAGCCCACAATTAATCACAGTCTTATTTCACTGCCACTTAACATGCTTCATTTGTGGTAGGTATAAGGTCTAACAAAAACATATTTCACTACAAAGTGGCTTACTTTTACTTACTGTAAAGCTACTCTGTCTTATACATACCACGATCAAAGATCATACAATTTCATGTCTCGTGTTTGTAATATATTATTACAGTTAACCTATGAAAGTCATTGCCTTTTAGTAACTCTAGTGCCATTCAAAACAAGCTTTTTATAGGCCTACATCACTATAATAATAAACTTGATTATAATTGTGTAATATTTACACTAATGCTTACTGCAGCATTCTTTGCTTTCAGTACAAAACGGTTCATGTTGTAGTATTTGTACCGAGACACAAATTTGGATCATATATAGAGATTATTGGAATGAACTGTTCTGTTCTGCCAGAATCAAACTCTTTTTTTAGAAAATAAAATATATTTTAATGCCAAGATTATTTATATCTGTATTCTTTTTTAAACAATTCTTGGAACAAAATAAAGTTTGTTTTGTTTAATGACACCACTAGAGCACATTGATTAATCAATCATCAGCTACTGGATGTCTTAAAAGAGGAAAAACGCTACATTTTTCCAGTAGTAGCAATGGATCTTTTATATGCACTTTCCCACAGACAGGAAAGCACATACCACAGCCTTTGACCAGGTGTGGTGCACTTGTTGGAACAAAAGAAAAAACCATGAGTTGAATGGATCCACTGAGGTGGTTTGATCCTACAATGCAAGCACCTCAAGCGAGCACTCAACCGACTGAGCTAAATCCCGCCCCTAGAACAAAATACAAACAAAACACTGAATAATGAATGTTACACTGTGCAATTCTCACTACAAACTAAGTTTGAGAAAACATGTATCATTTTGATAGATATACATGGTATCATAATCAAATCATAAATTATAGTTTCATTTCCAAAAAGAAAAAGAAACTGACTAATTAAAGAATAATGTTTCCTTGATAACATAAGTAATACTAGATTGAAATTCACAGCATAAAGCATTAAAACATTATGGTACACAATACAGATCAAACACATCTAATAATCACATTAATGACAATGTACGTATATGTATGTGTGTATTGGTGCATGTCTTTAGTTTTGTATATTATTGATACTCAAAACTAACCTAAAATTAGAAAACCAAGTTTATTTTATTTAAAGGCATACTTTTTGTTGAAAGAAAAGCCTTTGAATGGACAAGACAACTGACCAGTGGCCAGATGAACTTTTAGCACAGCGACACAATTGTAATATTCCATAATTGTAGAGTGCCTAGAGCTAGTCTTGCCCTGGGTTACAATCCCTGGTAACATTTGCCATATTTTCAGCATCATTACCCCCTGATCCCACCAATAATTACTCTCTAATTAACGTCACCAACAGCCCACACTTGAAAATGCCTGCAAAATAAAATCGGCTAAACTTGAGAAATTGAAGCAATCGACCACAAGAAGAACAGCTGAAAAATTTCACACTTGACTTGGCAGGAACTAGCAATTAAAGTGTTAGTTTTACCACAATATCAAGTGTTTTGCCATAGCAGCAGCATCCTTTTGTATGAGAGATAAAAATCACCTTGCAACAAGAATCCACCTTCTGAATGGTTTCAATGCCACTCAGTATGAGGTACTGATACATTATCAGGTTTAATTTTTAATGAGAAACTTTTAATGGCCAACTTAAGAAAGCTGTATAGGTGAACTAACATGTACTGAATTATTGTACTAAGAATCCTAAATGCACCTGGTATGTCATTTGTACTGTGCAGGTGGGACATAGCTTGATGGTAGAGTGCTTGCCTGATGTGTCATCATTTTAGATCCAATCTAGTTGATACTCACTGAGATATTTCTCATTCCAGCCAGTGCTCTACAACTGATGTAACGTAGGTTGTGGTATGTACTATCCTGTCTGTTGCATGGTGCATATAAAAGATCTCTTTCTGCTAATCCAAAAGAGTAGCCCATGGAGTGACGGCAGTCTCTTTTCTCTTATCTGTATGGTCCTTAGCCACACATCCAAATTCCATATAATTGTGTCGAGTGTGATGCTGAAGAAAACATTTTATCCTCTTCTTTACGGAATTAGTTCACACAGAAAAATACTTTCTTATTCAGTATTAAAAAAGAAAACCACATAATTGGCATGCATGTCATAGATAACCTGTTTTACAATCAACTACAGATGGTTCATTCAAAAACAATTTCATATGACTATGAAAAATACTTAGAAATAATGGATTGTCAAATATGAGGGCCAGTAAATCTTTTGGGGAGGACAAGTACTAATAACTTGGAATTATCTGGCCTCATAACTTGTAAGCATACATGTAGCTCTTGAAAAAATCTATTATTATTTACATTTCCTTGGAAACATTGTCATATTGATTTTTTCCCATGACAAAGTGTCTTTGAAAAACTGATCAGTAATCGAGTTACTATGGAAACAAATACACATACATGTGCAAAAAAGATGAGTTCAATCTACTAAAACATTGACTGTTGCAACTAACATGGAATAAGAGAATCGATGAAATTAAACCAGCAAGTTACAATCCTCCATGTTAACTGAGAAGAATGAGCCACTGAAGCCTGAAGTAATCTGTCATGTAATTTATATGTTTGGAAGTTCTAGTTTTACACATCACTCATTCAACCAGCATTAGAGTAAAGATAAAGTGTGTCAAAATTAGCTCCGACATTAATTATGGATAAGACCATTAATCTTTATTGAAATTTTTTACCATCCACATTAGTGTACCTAATTGCAATATGATCCATTTGGGTAAAAGATACTGAAGGTAGTATTAAACCAAATGACTTCCGGCTGGGTTAAAGTTTGAGGTGCACCCAACGTTTGATAGAGAAGTTAACACCACAAGTCTTCTGATTGGTGATAAATGTGAGTGTGTTGGTTGTGAAAAACAAATTAGATTTATCTGGGTAAAAAAAGTAAAACAAAAGTAAGTAATTTTGTTTCATCTAGTACCACTGTGTCAAGTAGCCTTGTACCTGTGAAAAACAAGAGTACTCAATTTTGTGCGGAATTAGGGTATTCATAGATGCTACCCATTATCTGTGAAATGAGCAGCTTGATCCCCAATTTTTTCTGATTCACTTTAAGGGTACCGGGTGGTAGTTATTTATATCTGTGGTGTTTATGTTGATTACAGGAGATGTAAGCTACTGTTACTATTGTTGTCTATGGGATTTTTAAATTAAAAAACCCCCAAACTGTTATTGTCCCCAGAAACATAAGCAAGGTCAAGGTTGGGGCCGTGAATCATTGCTGTACATGGTATTAATGTATATACATAAATGATACATAATTAAAGCTATACACTCATATATAATGCACTTATTAAATAATTTATGTATGCATATGCCCGCACAATATGCATGTGCGTGCATTCATGCGAGCGAGAGAGAGAGAGAGAGAGAGAGAGAGAGAGAGAGAGAGAGAGAGAGAGAGAGAGAGAGAGAGAGAGAGAGAGAGAGAGAGAGAGAGAGAGAGAGAGAGAGCGACAGAGACAGAGACAGAGAGACAGATAGACAGACAGACACAGAGAGACAGAGAGAGACAGAGAGAGACAGATAGACAGACAGACATGTGGAGTAACAGGGATGAAGCTGAAAATAAACAAAAGGGAATACAAAGGGCCCGAGCCCTATGCATAAATGCATAGTATTCAATATTAAGATGAAACAGATAGGCTTGTTAAGCCACATACGCCTTACATAACTGAAGGTGAAATGTTCGGAAACTAGGAAAAGGACTACTAGAAATAGAAATAAAGAGCGAGAGAAGGGAAAAAAACTTTCTTGAAAGATAGAAAGAAAGAAAGAAATGTTTTATTTAACGACGCACTCAACACATTTTATTTACGGTTATATGGCGTCAGACATATGGTTAAGGACCACACAGATTTTGAGAGGAAACCCGCTGTTGCCACTACATGGGCTACTCTTCCGATTAGCAGCAAGGGATCTTTTATTTGCGCTTCCCACAGGCAGGATAGCACAAACCATGGCCTTTGTTGAACCAGTTATGGATCACTGGTCGGTGCAAGTGGTTTACACCTACCCACTGAGCCTTGCGGAGCACTCACCCAGGGTTTGAAGTCGGTATCTGGATTAAAAATCCCATGCCTCAACCTCATCCCAGCCTGCTGATCACTGGGTTTTTTTATTGTCTGCTCAAAAACAAATAATTTGTTAAGTACAGAAGATTTTATGTCTTATTTTCGACCAACTTGGCTATATGTTACTGTTGTCATCTATGGGATTTGAGTTGGTAGTATGTACCCTGAAGAGTGTTGCTTGACTAACTATTATCACTGCTGGTCCATTTTAATATCGTTTTATCAACCTTAGATTTTACTACTGGTAAATACATATCTGTCTCATGAGACTATCTGCAATGTGAATGCATGTACATGCTTTATCAATTGTATTTTATTAACAAAATCATTAATTACTGATATAGATGGAATTTGTTTATTTGTAAGGATGAGACATTAAATGGATTTCTTAATACACAGCTATTGGTGAGAACATCATTATTTTTGATAACACATACTTTTTAACATGTACGTTTGTTAACAATTTCAACACATACGACTGGCTGCTCCTAGGTGATGACCAAGTCAACAATGCCATACATCCAATGAAAAAATAGCATGATCAACATCAATTATACTGTGACGTTTGTGACACATAAGTTAGCTACAAGTGCAAGGGCTATAAATAACTTTTAGTAATTTAGTAATTTGCTTAAAACCTGGTTTTTGAGGATATGTAAGAAATAGAATACTATATTTGTGTCCATTAGATACCATTTATCTTACAACTCATTGCTTAAAAATGTATCCAACTTGCTTTCGCGTGTTCAATACATTTTAAAAATGGTATCTATAACAGCCTCTCATGTAGTATTCTCTATTTATAAACATAATTTTGATAGTAAATACTGAAATGACGGGGATCAATCTGAGATTGACCATGCATCAAGCCAGAGTACACTGAGTACACTGGTAATGTTCACACTAAGAAGAGGAATCCTATTAAATGTGTATGGCAGATGTGAGCGTGACATAAGACCACTTCATCTTTCCTGCATAGCCTCCCAGGACTGGCTTGACAGAATGAAGCTTGTTCACAACCATACCATTCCAATTATCTGTCCAAGTTGAAAACATATATTGATTAAAATGATGGTTAAAATCAAGGATCTCCAACACTGACATGAGTCAAATTCAAAGTAGCCTTGGCAGCAAAATCTGCAGTAATGCCAACATGACTGGGTACCCAACACAATTTAACATTCATATTGACAATGGATAAAAATATACGTTCATGTCACCATCCGAGATGGGGGTTGTTCCAAGTTCAGGTATTGTAAAGGATGGAGACAAGACAGCAAGTCTGTAAAACTAATATATTTGGATGCACATGAATCTTTAATATCTTCCAGGATTTTAACAATAGCCCAAATTATTACAGTAAAAATGGTTGCTGAATCGGGCCATCTCAAGAACATGTTTAAAGTTAAAGTTTCTTTTTGTGACACTAGAGCACATTGATTTATTAATCATTGGCCACTGGATGTCAAATATTTGGTAATTCTGACATCAGACGAGCACTTTACCACTGGGCTACTAAATCATTAATTTTTCTCAAAAAGTTACTATGAAATTAATAATATAATGTATGTGATGAAGAAACATAACCCACAATTTCAGTATTCAGTGAACTTCAAGCCAGGCACAAATGTGTATGGATAAATTACACAAAGCCAAAAGACCTATAGAACACTTATGAATGAACATTTATGTTTATTTAATACACATTATAAAGTGGTTTGTGTGGACAGGATCTAAGCAGATCACACATGTTGTGTCAACCACAATGGCAAACTGGACAAACAAGAGAAATAGTTGAGAAACCCAGCACACACATCCAATAACAGATCGCAGGCCGAGGATTAAAGCAACAGCATAGTATCACTAAATGATTAAAATCTCCTGTCACTTGACACAAAGTCAATACTGCCTTCAAAGCATAACTCTCTCCAACTCATTTTGAACCCTAGTACCTAGATATACTAAAATGTGCCAGTATTAATTATAAAAGTGTATCCTCCCAGTCTCCTCAGGTGTTAATAATTCTACAAACTTATCCGTAAAATTCAATATCACAGCCATAAAAAGAATTTATTCATTGTGCAATGTTTGCAACATTGTTAAAAACTTAAAGAGTCAATGATGACAATACTATAAATACCTAGCAGCATAAATAGGTACAGTAATAAAGAAAGTAAATTAGGTGCTGTATCCATATTATACATTTAATTCAAAGTTATTATCAAATGGATTGTTATAATGAAGAATCCCTATATATAACGTACAATACTTAGCTCAGTGGTAAACCACACACCTTCACAGGATTGATCCTACCAACACAAATGCTTATAATTGCTTGAAAAGTTTAAATTTAAAGTATACTAGTACACAGGGTTCAATATGAACCTGTGTTATTGTTGTGTAATTGTTCTGTGTATGAGAGCCTCTCACAGAAGTAAGGTAATTCCCACAGGCCTTGTGATTTAAAAAATATATACATGCAGGTGGCCTAAAAACAGACAACCTAAATTGTCGTTTTCGGATCCAGGTGGGCTGTTTTTAACCGACTGTTCACAAGTAATTTTCATTTGATATTTCCCATTTTACCTAATGTCTTTTTTTGCATCTACACTTGTACAATTTTCACATAGTTGCTTTTCTGTATAAATCTTACATCAATGAGTTCAGGATGGTTAAGTAGAGGAGGTGAGTTGTTAAAAATACCACCGGACATGTTATCAAAGGTTAATTAATACTTCAATTTCCACAGTGATTTAAATAAATACTAGTATTAACAGCCTATATAGAGATATTTCCCTACATTACACAATGTTTAAAGATGCTGTCAATATTTCAATAATTTGTTTTATGAAGATATTAAAAGAAATGTAAAAATTAGCTATATTAAGCTTTCTAAGAAGTATGAGAGAACATAAAGAATACTATCACTCTGGTAAAGTCAGGACAGATTTTTACCCTATCTATACCAATGCACCATGACTGATATATCAAAGGCCATGGTATGTGCTGTCCTGTTAAAATGCATATAAAAGATCCCCTGTGGAAAAATAGTGGGTTTTCTCTAAAACAATATATTAAAATTTTCAAATAATGTCATCCAAGAGCCAATGATTAATAAATCAATGTTATCTAGTGGTGTCGTCAAACAAAACAAACTAACTTAACTGACAGAATTAAATAAATGAGGAGTTTGTCCGAGTGAAATGAGTCATCTAACAGAGATACTGACTTGCTGAGGAAAATAATCTACTGTAAATCAACATTAGCACTATAGATGGAGACTGGAAGCTTCTAGGCTTCTGTTGACTGCAATCTACCACTTGTTTGCTGTGGCAGATCTTGTTACCATGCACAATCACATGCTTTGATTAGAAAGATAACATACCACCATTCATATTTACAGAGGAAGAAATGCTATTATCACTTTTATGCTAGGTAGAACTAAAGTTACCTTTCTATAAAAAATGCAGCATACATTCATAATCATAACTAATATTTTACATGAATAATAATTGAAGTTTAAAAAAAGAAGCTTGCAAACAGTGTTTGCAAGTAGACATTTTTGTAAAGGTTATTTTGCTACCATACAGTACGTTTACATGGGTCAAGTTGTTTACATTTCTGGCAGACTTTAATATGTAATATTAAATCAATTTAAAAAGAGAATATGTGATGTTAAATACTAAAATTAGTAAAATGTTAATAAAATATAAAATTTAAAACTGGAAGTATTAAAGAAATGACCATTAAGTCGGTAACATCAAAACATGCTTAAATTAGCTTCATTTTAACAATCAAGACATTTTAATCATATGAATGGTACTTCATTTGCTTCCAACAACCTCCCTCTTGTTAAACATAAAGCATGCCAACAAAAACATCGCATGTGGTGAAAATCGGGGACATCAAACACAGACAAGTGGCTTAAGCTATACCCACATTACATTTCAAATCCGTTACTTTGATAAAGCCCGTCTCATTACTGAACCCAAGCCTACACTCAAACAGCAGGTGTTAAAGGTTGCGAAATTTGACGCCACCATTGAAAGTGGACTCAACCCCACGACACGCCATGCTCCTTGGGAGGATCTAATGAGGGGCATAGTAACAAATATCAAACATAATTGCAGTGTTCAGTGGCTGGACCTCGGCTGTGATGCTGTCAGCCGCGCTGGAACCACTCCCTTCACATGGTCCTCCCCTCCGGTCACCACTGTTACAGCCGTCTTAACAAGTGACAAAGGGCTAAACCGACAAATGATTCTTGTTAATGAGAATACGGCCAAGACAAAGTGTCATTAACCACACAGCTGTAGAAGCAGCTTTATTAATATATATTTATATTAATATTCCTGCAGAAATTTATTATCCTCTCTCTAATATAAAGCAGTCCGAAAACAATATGCCCAGCAGAATTCTAGCATAGTATTAACACAATATATTATTAATCAATCTGAAATCTTGACAATAATCTTTTTAGTAATATTCAATCATTTTTGTTCCAAAGAGACAAATTATCATGATGAAAATGGAAATTTGTTTAATTGACACCTTAGCAAGTGAGTTGTTTTTTTAAACTCCGGCTATTTCGTGTCCAACATAATTATTTCAATATTTTGACGAAATTGACAGAAAATCTGCCACAACATCATAGGCAACTCCTACTGATCAAGTATCAAGGGATCTTTTATATGGCCTACCCCAGACAAGACTCCTACAATCTCTCCATTACACCTTAAATGAGCCCTCTACATTAAGCTACATCCCGCCCCTGGTGAAAATTACCAACAAGACTTAATATGTACATAGATTTGTTTCAGTATGCTGCAAAAACTACACACATTTACCAGGAGTCACAATACACAAATGAATCCAATTAGTTTCCTGTCCTTTAAAGCCTAGAATTAGTCACAATTTTATTAAAAAAACCCCCACACAAAATGCACATAAAAGCAAGATTATTCCTCAAACAATTCCTATTTATATAATTGTTTGTTGATTTATTTAGTACTAGTACTTCATTAATGCACTCAAATATGTCCATACAGAAGACAGCTACATGTACTGATAGAATACCAATCGCGAGAACAAGCTATGGACAAATGTATATATACATATAGCACATATAATAATCACATGACCGACTAGCTAAACATTGAATTGAACTCATTTAGTGGTCACTTGATTTGACAAGCAAACTTCCTTTGGCCAATCATGTTACACATGACATCAAATAGCTGATGTTTTTGTGGAAAAAATCTTTATGGCAAATAAATTTTTTAATAGTATATATTATATTTGTGAATACAATTATGCAAGAGAAGTATTACTTCAGAATTTCAATAACTGTATATAAAAATAAATTCACTTGTTCATACCAATAGTTATAAAAAACCCTAATAAATTGCCTTGAAAATGTAAACTTACCATAATTACTATATTTTGACTTGAAAGTGTAAACTTACCATAATCAACATGCCATCATTCACTCTTATTAAAACTCAACAGTAATTCTCTGAGTGTGTCCTTCATGCTTTCTCTGAATATGCTATTCCATTTTAATCACATTAAAATTCTGCATATACTTTGATCCATGTATCTGCTTTCTAAAATGTCTATCCTCATAGGAAACATCTTACTGTCTCCAGAATGTCACCTGCGGGGTGTACTTTTTTCAACATCTTACTGTCTCCAGAATGTCACCTGCGGGGTGTACTTTTTTCAACATCTTACTGTCTCCAGAATGTCACCTGCGGGGTGTACTTTTTTCAACATCTTACTGTCTCCAGAATGTCACCTGCGGGGTGTACTTTTTTCAACATCTTACTGTCTCCAGAATGTCACCTGCGGGGTGTACTTTTTTCAACATCTTACTGTCTCCAGAATGTCACCTGCGGGGTGTACTTTTTTCAACATGACTAGCAATGATATATTATCAACAGAAGTACTTCATGAATGGGAAATCTGAGATAACTTTTATATACGTAAATGTAATAAAAATACAGTCGTGTAAACAATATCGTACAATACAATAGTGTTCAAGCCAAGACTTGCATTCATGCTTCACAAGTTCTCAAAAGATCCTCGACTACCTAAACCTACGCATCCTGTAAGGCTAAAAACAATATTCCTCGAGAGATTGCAGGGGGTAAATAATATGGTTTGTTTGACGTGTACAGTGGTGTCAGATTCAAATGTTTGCAACAATTTTAGAAGATTGTTTACAAATCATTTGGATTTGTTAAAGGTGGTGAATAAAATATACAAATTTATATTATAAAACTGCATCCAATGAAAGTGTATAAGCAGTGAGTTTTACAAAACAGGAGCCAACTCCTACAAATGCTGTCAAATATCCACTTTTTGCAGTCCAAGGTATAAACATAATGATACCAAGTGCAAAACTAAGAAATCAATGAGGCTTGCACAGCAATGGCAGCCACCCACCTACCAGTGTTTGCAAGATGATTTATGAAGTAACCACAGAATGTCTTGTAAATCAACACTCGTTTTTGCAGATAGAGCTGCACACAAATATGAACCAGGTCAATTATTTTCTAAAAGCATATACCCCATTAAAAAAATAACAATGACAGATTTATGGACAACACTAATGGACTCTCTTGGGTTTTATTTCATACAGATCATCAATTTAGTTGTTTTTATACTTCTACTGAGGTCCTAAATTATTAATAAATGTACTGTTTTACTCATTCCCCCACAAGGTGCATATTTATATGAATATTTTAATTTTAGCACTATCAACTGTGAGTAAAATCAAATATGTATTAAACAACAAGCCTAAAACACAATGGTTATCAGGGGTACCAGACTTCTGTTCCCAAGCCAGTTTACCCCAAGTGTTGGTTTGCCCCTTTTCCCAATATTATGGCAGGTATTAATTAAAGATAATTTTGGTGGAGGCTCTTTGTTAATTTTATTTGTTTTTTTGTTATATGTGTGTGTGCATGTGTGCATGTGTGTTGTCTGGTTGGTTGGTTGTTTGTTTGCGATAAGGATCAAACAAATGGGAACAGATCAGTGTGTTAAATATTAAAATTAGAAATATATTAATACCATAAATATCATAGCTAATACAAAAGATTTAATTAAATTGGTTTTAAATGTTAATATTGTAACTAAACCAAATTAAGGTTGATGATTTTATGACAATACTATTATGTAATCAGCTAACCACCGAGATGATGTGGCCTCTTATTTGTGTAGTTGATATTCGCTATACCCTTCTTTAATAGCGTGATTAACAAATGAGGTCAATTCTGGTAATTAGTAATTAATCAGCAAGATGGTAATCACATCTGAAAATGCATGCAATGATTACAGTTAACTATTAAATTATGCACAGCAGTTTGGATAGCCTAGATCAAAGGACTTTTGACTTCCATAGCACCTGTTGTGCCATGGCAGTAGTGGACAATCTTTCATTCCAGCTCATTAAAATTGCATTGCATATACATGTATTATATATTTATATTTTATTTAAGTAAGGTTCCCCCCAAAAAATTTGGTCTCTGGTCAGACCAAAGTTACAGAACAGTGTTCGCAATTAAAATAATTGGGCAGTATCCCAGTTAGATACTAACATTTCAAAATTTGGTAAATGAACTTCATAAATAACATGGTCACAAACTTGGACAACACTGTTCTTGTTCCAAGTCCATTTCAACGCTGCAATCGCAATCATGGAATTCGTGAAATTTGCAATCAAACGGAATCTATTTTTGAATGATACTAACAAATGAATATTTAGCAGTAATTTGTAAGTTATTCTGACATTATTAATGATAAAACTACCTGTATCAATTTTCTGCAGATGTGGAATTAATATCTCAAATAAAACCCAACAAAAACAATAGCGACTTAGCGGTTCCCAGTCTATTGCTATGTCGCTATTGCTCCAGTGTAGCATTAGACTGGGTAGAGTTGGTGGGGATATTGTCATGGCATAGCATTAGACTGGGTACGAGCTCCAAAATACTGATACATAACTTCACCAGTAAATGACGACTTTCATTGTTTAGCGAAAAATAAAAACTCAGGAAAAAAATATTTTTTTTTAGGCCAATATGGTATCCTGGGGGGATACTGGGTTCCTGAAGTCTGGTATCCAAATTAAATTCTGGTATCCCCAGGATATCGTTAATCTCGACCACTTCAGAATTGATGCAGCTTTGTTTTCTTTCTTTTTTTAAAGCATGGATTGCACAGAAAAGGTGGATATATTTGATACTAAAATAAGGGGCATATTTAAATTGAAATCAGAATGCACATCCCACCCTCTACTTAACCCAGTCGGGATGCTGGTGCTTGCTTGCACTTTCCAACGTGGGCAGTCCCCTCCTCCCACCCACCCCAAACGTTTCCTGTCCTGGATGGCAGAGCTGGACCATGGCAGCTGACACCTGCACCCATGACAGGCGTGCCTACAACAGCTTGTTCAAAATGTGCACACTAAACCCCATAACCTGACCTGACCTAATTAGATGGCTACAGGTAAAATAAGAAAAGTAAAAGAATATTTGTTTGGTTTAAACAATATTTTTTTGCCATTCACAAACAGTAATAGCCTGGGAATTTGCCAACAGGTGTTAGCCTATAATATTATTAAGGCCTCTACCAAGATTTTACAAGTAATAAAATAAAACAATGGTTACAACTTGTTACAAATTTACTAACCGAGGGGAAATAGAAGTTAGAAAAGGTAAAGAGGATGAACAGTTTATTATTTTTACCATTATAAATTATTTAGAATTTGATGTCAAAAGAGAGAGAAAGAATGTGAATGGTTAATTAATCTCAAAATGTTTGTTATTTATAATGAAGTTATCGACAGATTTGAATGTAGCATTACTTTCTAGGAGTCTAAGGTTTGGATCACCAAATAGTAAAATGTTACAATTAAGTTTATGGTAATCTGACAAATGGGTATTTCGAACTACATTATATAGTGGACAAGTGTAAGAAGTGTTCAGTGTCTTCAGTTGGGTGACCACAAGCACAAGATGGATTGTCTCATATATCGTGCAAATTTTTGATAATATAAGTTGCTATTGCCCAAATACAGTATTTGTTTAACTATGCTTATTTGGTGCCTAGGATATAGAGAATGACCGTTAGTTATAAGATATTAACCTTATTCCACAAAGACTAGAATGGTGAATGTGCGAGACTAAGACTTGTAACATTCACCAAATGTTCAACCTAATCAGAATAAAGCTGAAATCTTAAGACAGTAACCACTTATTTTATTTAACATATCACTATTACTATGTACACTGATATGGAAAACGTTTATTTTGTTTAATGACATTGCTAAACACAAGATACAATGATCAGATAAATTTCTAGATTTTTAATCAGACCAAAAATATAGCTTTCTTTTTGGATAAAACTACTTTTGCCTCAGTTATTGATCAACTAAAGGAAACTTATCCTTTGACCTTACAATGTAAACAATGCAATGTTAAAATATTATAATAATAAATAACTTTAGTAATAAAAAATACTTTAATATTAATCAGTCTCATTCAGAGTCTTGCATGTGTACAATTTTCTACCTTAAATTGGTAATAAAATATAATAATTATCTTTTGTCCTGATGATATATTGAGAATGTATTTTCAAAATGTAAGGGAATGCCTAGGCTTTTGCCTGTTGGGCCAATACTGACCACTACCACTGGTAATAAAAGTATTTCTTCAACAAATATTTATGTGTACATTAATTAAAACAGTCATTCTACTTCTTAAAACTGCCAGCCATTAAGAAATGAAAAGTAACCTGATCAAGAAGTATAAATGTGATAAAGTATGACTTACTGCTGGTGTATTTCTCATCCCACCAAGCCACACTGACCGGTAGACAACAAATGACAGCCACCAAAAGCCGGTGTTATGACAGCTCACTTCCTAGCTGTGCAATATGAGCATTATCTCACAGCAGCACTCAGTCTGTGTGACATATGGTGTTCAGTCAAGGTGTGCTGTCCAACACAAGCCTTATCAGCACAGCTCTGTGGGGCGTGATGCGGCCAATTTGCCTAATTACAGATACAGTCAAAGCCTGTTTAGGTCACAATGGCTACTCAAGGATTAAAGGCTCAGACAATATTTACACAAGCACTGTAAGAAAGGAAGTCTGAAGAAGCTATACTTTTGTTGCCAATATGAAGTCACTAAATTAGTGAATAAAGGTGCACAAACATTTGATAATGAGCTTTTTTTAGAGATGAAAATTAATTAAGTCACATATATGTAATTGTTTGGGTTTTTTTTGCTACATTATTTTTAAAAACGTTTTCTGGATCACAAATATCATTACATTTTTCTTTTTTAACCTATAATAGATTTTTCCCCTTGTCAATGTTTACTTAAACTAGTATAAATTATTATATTGGTGTGTGTGTGCTTTAGTCTGCAACAGGTCCAGGAATTGCGTTTATTTCTACATCTTAATGGTAATATTTTCTGCAAATGTTAACCAACAGGAATGATCATCTGGTTTTTACCACAAGGGGGCTGGACATAGTCCAGCATTTGCTTGGTATGCGGTTGATCCAAGATCGATCCCCGACATTTGGCCATTTCTCGTTCCAGCCAGTGCATCACAACTGGTATTACAAAGGCTGTGATATGTGTTATCCTGTCTGTGGGATGGTGCATATCAAAGATCCCTAGCTACTAATGGAAATATATTGTGGGTTTCCTCTCTTAAAAAGACTATTTGTCAAAATTACCAAATGTTTTACATTCAATAGTCAATGATTAATAAATCAATGTGCTTTAATGGTGTCGTTAAACAAAACAAACAAACTTAAACATTTTTCCCTATTATTTATAGCCAGTCATTTCTGAACCGTGCATTGCATTTTGGGAATAATATATTTGTAGCATATTTCTTTCTTTTTAAAGAGCACTATGAAACAAGTCATTTGGTGCACTTAATACCACATTTATTAAAGTTTATTTAGTTTATTAAAATCCATACACATGTAATAACACTATATTTATATTTCAAGGCATGAGCACTTTGAAAAGATTATGTATTTCTATGGAGATTTAGCCATATACTACTGTACTAAAATGTCTCGTATTCAATATTGTATTTGTTGGCATTCACAAGTAATTGAAAACTAAATGTTGTAGTAATGTATTAGCCCATATCAGTAATGGTTTACGTTTAAATAGCAGCATCTGTTCTTTTCTACTGTTTCCAAGCTGTTTCACACCAAACTGTGTCATGTCAGCCATGTTATGATACCATAATAATGCTGTAGTGAGAAGCACCCAATAATAATCAATAGGCCCCTGTATACCAGGTGTTGCCAAACTAGCTGCACAAATATACAAAAAGAACCTTCATAATACATGTCAGCAAACTGCATTGCAGAAACCAGGATGTAGTGGATGCATGTAATTGTGTTGTGCTGGCGATTGTAAAAAAGCTTTATGAACAAACTGGGAGAGAAAGCCTGTAGCTAGCTGGGAGCCTGGTTGTAGTGGATGTATTTAATAGTGTAGTGCTGGGCGATTTTCACAAAAAGCTTTATGAACAAACTGGGAGAAGGGCTCTAGCTAGCTGGGAGCCTGGTTGTAGTGGATGTATTTAATAGTGTAGTGCTGGGCGATTTTCACAAAAAGCTTTATGAACAAACTGGGAGAGAAAGCCTGTAGCTAGCTGGGAGCCTGGTTGTAGTGGATGTATTTAATAGTGTAGTGCTGGGCGATTTTCACAAAAAGCTTTATGAACAAACTGGGAGAAGGGCTCTAGCTAGCTGGGAGCCTGGTTGTAGTGGATGTATTTAATAGTGTAGTGCTGGGCGATTTTCACAAAAAGCTTTATGAACAAACTGGGAGAGAAAGCCTGTAGCTAGCTGGGAGCCTGGTTGTAGTGGATGTATTTAATAGTGTAGTGCTGGGCGATTTTCACAAAAAGCTTTATGAACAAACTGGGAGAAGGGCTCTAGCTAGCTGGGAGCCTGGTTGTAGTGGATGTATTTAATAGTGTAGTGCTGGGCGATTTTCACAAAAAGCTTTATGAACAAACTGGGAGAGAAAGCCTGTAGCTAGCTGGGAGCCTGGTTGTAGTGGATGTATTTAATAGTGTAGTGCTGGGCGATTTTCACAAAAAGCTTTATGAACAAACTTGGAGAAGGGCTCTGGGAGACAGGTTTTTGTGGAATCCACTTTTTATGTCTTGTTTAATAAATATACACTATGCTCATAAAGATAACTAACTTTAAAACAAACACCCAAAAATGTAAGAAATTAGACTGAATTTTCACCGTATTGAAAATTCTCTTAGAATATTTGTCAATAAAAAGAAAGACATGTTTTATTTAACGACACACTCAACACATTTTATTTACGTTATATGGCGTTAGACATATGGTTAAGGACCACACAGATATTGAGAGAGGAAACCTGCTGTCGCCACTTCATGGGCTACTCTTTCCAATTAGCAGCAAGGGATCTTTTATATGCACCATTCTCACAGACAGGGTAGTTCATACCACAGCCTTTGATATACCAGTCATGGTGCACTGGCTGGAATGAGAAATAGCCCAATGGACTCACCGATGGGGATCGATCCCAGATGGATCATACAGCGAGTGAACGCTGTACCACTGGGCTATGACCTGCTCCTAGCTATAATAGCGCCATCTATACCAAAAATAATGCTGCACTGCCTCATATTTGTCCCGGGTTGAGTTTTCGGCTATCCTGAGGCGGAACCCGAGACAGATATGCTCGAAACCTCCGTGGTATACGAGCATGATCAAAAGTCACACATACACACACTCTGCCTCATATAATACTATTGTGATGTACCCTGACATTCTGAGTCCAAATGAGGTCATTTGAAAGTTGAAGTCATTAAAGTGGTCTTAGAAAATGTGACGGATAGCATTTAAGATAAAAAAAAAATTACATGAAAAAAACTAAACAAAAACATATCACCACATCTATTCTGGAACTTTGGTCTGATCAGAGACAGACTATATATTTTTTGCCATTGCCCCACAATTAAAATCACATTTAAAGTAAATATACTCTGGTTAAGTGCAACTATTGTTAAAGCAACTATTGTTAGTTTAATTGATTAATCCACTTGGAGACTTAAAACTTGGAAATCTTTTCCTATTGTGAAACCCTGCTTATAATTTAAAGAATACTATACACTCAAATCCCAATTCAGCCGAAATATCCACTTTTTGATGTTTAAATCATTTATATTAATTTTAAAATAGTTTGTATATGAATTAAAAAACGTTACACTACAGGTATATAGCAAATGACCAAACAGTTATACGGATGAGCTAATGCAGCTAGCATGTGCTTGTTTATACAGTTAATACAATCTATAATATTACTAAATTTTGGTTACATAGTAAATATCAACTATAAGAAAATAACAAAGCTATTTTTATTGATAGTGATTCAGATGTAAATTTTTTAAAAGGATATTTTAATGTTGTATATAACAATTATATAAAAAAATCTGACATTAAATTCACTTTAAATAAAACAGTTTCTCTAAAATATATATAAAAAAAATACTTATTATTATACACATTTATAACACAAGAAACGTGTTATTAAAACAAAATATACATTTACAAAAAAGTTGGCCCTCAAAATACAGAATGACTGGAATGACCACCTTAACATGAGAGAAAGGACTACTATAGTAGCAGATATATGGCTCAGATATATGAACATAGGAGGAGTGAAATATGTGAAGTGATGAACGTGCAGGGGTTAACAAGCACACGATCATGTCAAGTAAACGCAATTCTGATGAGCTGAAGACCAAACAAGTTAATCCAGGGTAAAGTGTTATCACTGGGTTATCCATCTCCCAGCCATTTAATATTCTGTATGCCAGAGGTGCTTTCACATGGAATCTTTAAAACTAAATAAGCAGACAATTAAGATAATAGCTTCCCTGAAATTGGAGTCTGCTATTCATATTTGTCTTTAAGCTTTGTAATAAAGTCTAAGAGGACAGGCATGCTAGAATGTTAAACTTTTAAACATATCAATATCATTTTGTTCCCTATCCATATAAACACAACACGAGCACCATCTGTGTTTAATCACACAGGACTGGGCTTTGATGTCTGCAGGTGACTTCCAAAATTACAGGGTGTGTGTTGGATGTGTGTAACATGGTGTACCCGTTATTTAGTCTGTGTAGAAAATGTATAGCGTTGCAAAATGAAGCAAGTTCCCTACATTAAAATGCTCGATAATAGCTAGAAAGTTACAATAACAGAACAAGGTAGTTAAGAGCATCAAAAAGCACTCAAGTGGTATTTAAGGTTGGCATAGCCACTTCTTGTGTAGAGAAATGGCAACAACCGTTGTGTATAATTCATGTTGGTAATGAGAAAACAAAGGTGTCAGAAGATAAGGAGATACACAAACATGAAGTGTACTAACAAGAAACATAAGGGAAGGAAGAAGAATTCTCATTTAACTTAAATCACTAAAACAAACTGGTTACATAAATTTTCACAATAACCACAAGTTACGCAGGTAAAGGCTTAAACAAGGGTAATTCCCTCTACCATGGCTCAGTCATGCCTTGATCTTTGATGTGATGTCATGAAAGGAAGCCCATGGCCGTTTCCCAACTTTACCACTTCATTACAGGCAATTAGCTGTAACAGGTTCACAAAAATGTCACATATTAGGTTACAAAAGTCAACACCTATGTAATATTACAAAGGACTAATAATTAGCCATTATGGTTTACATAAATCTCTAAAGAAAAATTAGTTTTAAAATGTGAAAAAACAGAACTGTTTTACATGAAATTTCTTTTAATTATTTCTACCTGTATACCATTACTATTCTTGTATTTTAATTCTTAACATTTTACTGAGCTATTTATTTAAATTATAAATCATGTTGGATACTCATACAAGTACCAAAGTATCATGTAAACACATACCCAAATACATATTTTTAAATCCAGTATTCACATACTCCCACTATATATTCTTGATTATAACACATCTGGACACAATACTGCATTCTAATTTTAAAATCCAGTATTCACATACTCCCACTATATATTCTTGATTTATAACACATTTGGACACAATATTGCATTCTAATTTTAAAATCCTCCAAAAATACTCAATTTCTATAGCCCATTTTATAGCATGTTTATTATATTTGCCCAGCGGAAGCCAGAGTCATCAGGGTACTTAAATAAAGCCATAAAAGCACTCTGCAAGCAAAATAGACTCCTCTGGCAATGTGCCTAATGAGTGTGAACCCACTAATGAGATAGTGTAGTTAATTAAGTGGTCTGGATGACCACTGGACACATCCTTCAGACAGTTGGATTAACACCAGTCTGGATCCAGCACACACAGAGAATGTTTGAGACAACCAGCTGTAAACAATTCAAATCTCAAGTTGTGATTAATTCAAATAAAAACTTTGAAAGGAACTTGTTAGATACTGAAAGGCACTACAAAATGATTCTTTAAGTGCTGTTTACATAATAAAATCTCAGGAAGTTTGAATAAACCTGGCCTTCTAAACAGCAAAGGATCTTTTACATATGCTACTAGCTAACAAGTTTCTTGTCAGCTGGTGTTTTTCCAGTTGTCAAATCATTTTAAAAGTTACAACTTGTTTTTCGCACCTAAATAAATAATATATATGGTTTTGACCTACAAAATAAATAATATGAATAGTTATAAACTACAAAATTGACAAAAATAGAACTATTTAACTGAATATGTTTGTGCCGTGTGTGTCAACCTTAGCCGAGTGTCAGCAGATGACATCAGGTGAAATAAATCAAGTATATGGCAAATAGATTTAACAGATTTCATTTTGCACATTTCATGACTGTGCTGTATCACTCCATAAATAGCTGTTGATCTATTATCATGTCATCTGTGATATCTATTCCATCTTCAGTGAGATGCCATCAACCGTACAGGTATCCACAATCCACACACATTAAGCACAGGTGAGAAAATGGATGTGACATGCCTCTGAAACTGGCACTGGGTAATGTTTCACTGCTTGCAATGTTCAAATGTACATCACGAAACAGTCCACTGCGAACACTTGAGAAGTTCATGTCTTGATCAAGAGGATCACGAACCTCAGGCTAAACGTCCAGCAGCACATCCCAGCAATGTTTGATGGATCTCTGGGATTACTGACAGAGATTTTATTAGGAAAACAAAGGCTGTTTCTGTATTAAATTAGGTAACATGACATGGCTGCTTGGGGGTTTAATCCCACACCTACATGTTTATCATTTTCCATCAGTGTCTGTGTCTAGTTAGTGCCACAGAAGTCTGTACAAGTAGTCTCCAAGTGACAAAGCTTAACTTGTCGAGTGTTTTCCCAGGCATGCCAGTTGAACAGATGCACCACTAGGTAGACACTAGAATGAAATGGTCATTTTTAACACAGGATGCCCATCTGTCTTTTTCCAAGACAAGTGAAGGTTTGCATATTAAAAGATGTACATGAGCCTGTACTATCCTGATTCACACACAATTATTTTGCTTTAAAAACTTTTAATTCTGGCTTAATTGTAGTCTGACATTCTGCTTTATTAGTTAACACATTTAACAGTCTAAAAACCCTTAAATAATATTTTCAAATGTTGATGTAACTGATATGGTTCAGCTGTTATTCAAGAATATTTTTATTTATTTAATGATGCACTCAACACATTTTATTTACAGTTATATGGCGTCAGACATATATATGGTTAAGGACCACACAGATATTGAGAGAGGAAACCAGCTGTCACCACTTCATGGGCTACTCTTTTTGATTAGTTTCAAGGAATTTTTTATCCCACAGACAGGATAGTACATACCACAGCCTTTGATATACCAGTCGTGGTGCACTGGCTGGAATGAGAACAGCCCAATGGACCCACCAAGAATTAACTGTGAAATGAAAAATTGGGTGCACTTCGATGTTTGACCAACTGTGGTGGTGAGATCTAGCTCAGTTGGTAAAGCATTCGCATGAGGTGTTTTGGTTGTAAAATCGAACTCCTCTGTGGACCCATTCTGATTAACAAATGTCTGACATCCAATAGCTGATGATTAATAAATCAATGTGCTCTAGTGGTGTCATTAAACAAAAAAAAACTTAACTTTCTGACCAGCTGAGATACTATTTGGTATACTGTTACCTTCTGGAATTTAATGAAGATGTTGTCCTAGCAGATTTTAAAACATCTGAACTCGGAGAAGACATACCGACACCTAGAGTCTCTCACCCCTTAACAAATATAGTACCATCATCATTCTGGCTTTAGAATAGTCAGACCTTCGTAGACAACACATCATGCATCCAAACAATCTGGATTACATTTTAAACTGTTTTAAGACTTACAAACAATTACAGGTTGCTTCCATTACCATTTTATTATCAAACAAGGCTCATTTAATTGTCTGTGAAGAGCAGTAGTTCTATCTTGCTAAATACATATGAACTTAGGAAATGAACATATTTCTTAAACAAAATACACCTAAAGGCTTACTTGGCGATTCAGTTAAAGCAATTAGAACATGGTTTCAGGCATTGGTGTCCAACATATACCCTAAGGTAGCTGTCAGCCAAACTGTCTGCCACCAGCATGCCTTGTGTGCAGGCCTGTCATTTATGGCTTTATTTTATGGGATCAGCTTACAATGGAATTACAAAGGAACAAGGAAATACATCTTATTTAGGGATTTATAATGTAAATATTTCTGTTGTGACAATTTTCCTCCACTGATTTCTTTTCTTGTCTGGTCAGAGGCCACAGCTAGAGGTAATGGAGGCTATAAACATGATGTCAAAACAAGCATTCTGAAAGTACTGCTAAAGAAATACATGTCTCCTACTGGCCCAACAAATTTTCACATCTCCTAAGTTGATGGGTCATAACTCTGCAAAAAATGGGGATACCGCCATTAAATTCAAACTTTATCTTTAACAGTATTAGCTAAATGATGAAGCTAAACACAACATTTCTGAAAATTTGTTTGTATCTCCTAAGTTCAAAGGCCATAGCACTGTCAAAAATGGGTAAATTGCTAAGAAAGTCAAACTTATCTGTAACATTACTTGATAAAAGTATACACAAAATGTTAGGTCAATATCTTGATGCACAGTGAAAAAAATGTCCAGAAAACTATATGTGGGACAGACAGACAGATGGACAGACAAAGACATACAGACAAAGGACTGAGATAACACCTATAGTCCACTCAAGTCGGACCATTAAGGGACTAATAACAATGATTACTCAAAACAAGCCCAAAATGGAATACATGTATATAAAATAAAAAGACACCTTAAATATAATAATCATGACGTTAATTCTTCCAAAGAACATTTCAGTTAAAAAAGGTACCACAATTTAGTGGGTTCCTTTTAAAATTCAAGGGATGGGGGAAATAGGGACTGGTAAGGGTGCTGAGATACGTAATTAAAAAAAGAAGTTTTACTGCCGTGATTCTATAGTTACTATAATTATTTCAAGGTCATTCACATTGATTGAAAATAGTTTGTTTTGTTTTGTTTATCAACACCACTAGATCACATTAATTAATCATTGGCTATTGGATGTCAAACATTTGGTAATTCTGACTCTTAATCATCAGAGGAAACCCGCTATATTTTTCCTAATGCAGTAAGAGATCTTTTATATGCACCATCCCACAGACAGGATAGCACATATCACGGCCTTTGATATACCAGTTGTGGTGCACTGGCTGGAACAAGAAATAGCCCAGTGGGTCCACCAACGGGGATCAAGCCCAAACCGACCGCGCATCAAGCGAGTGCTTTACCACTGGGCTAAGTCCCGCCCCTGCACACTGATGAGGATAAACATGTAGTTTGACCTAACAGTATCTAGTCTAGTTCATCCCAGTGTATATTGATTTCGCCATTTTTACCTACATGTAGATCAATTATGCTATGTGGGTAATTTTCGTTACTAATGAATGTTAATAGCTGGTATCATTAGCAGTCAATTGTTTCCATTATGACCTCTACCATAATGTTTTTCTTGACAAACTCTAGGAGCTATAACACAGCTGAGTATAGTGAAATAAAAAACAACAACCCCATAACAGTTAATTTGGTGCACAACAAAGAATGCATTTTATCAAGAAATGCTTTTTTAATAACAGTTATCCAAAAGAGTTTGTATATTACTGCATGCATACATGCACACAGGCAGACCGTGACATACACCTCAAACTTGAAATACAAACTTTGAATACCGGTATTTGAAAATAAAAAGGTATCCAATTTATATAGGTAAAATATGCTTGAGCAAAATGATTTGTATACACGTGGGAGAGAACCAATTTAGGCTGGTAACAGGAAGGTGTAAAGTGTCATTAGAGACGAAAATGTTGAATGGTAAGGATTGCCAAATGGGAGTGGATATGAAAGATAGGTAAAGAAAAAATATATGAAAACATAAGGTGTGTCATATTATAATTTCTATTAAAGGGACAGATCCTAGTTTCTAAACATAAATACATATTTTTCACTGTTAGTGCTGTTTTTTGATAACTGAAACCAGTCATTACTAAAATGTTATTGTTTAGATTATCCATTTCTGTACATCTGAAGTGTGTCTGGTCATCCTGGTGTCTTTAATATTGCAAACTACTGTTTCGTGTTTTTAAAAACGCACATGCATCCGAGAAAAAACCGGTTATGGAGTAGAGTACAAGTCTGTTTTTAAGGGTATTTTACTGTGTCAATGTTGCAGGCTAGTTTCACTCTGTTGTAACAGTTTTGTCCATTTTCACATGCTGAAACTAGCGTCTGCCCCTTTAAGGTCATACATTCCATAGTTACTTATTTTGTTATCATTCACTGCAATATCTTCATTTTCTATATCAGTATCATGTACCTTTGTTTAAACTACCAGCCATACTTTCTGAAAACAAAGGACCTTCTTGGTCAGAATCATACATACCCCCTTCCATTTCGATAATCCATTTTATCGATGCAATGTCATATATAAATGTAACAGACTATAAATTTAGCATTGTAATACGCTGATCGATTCTTCTTAAGACAATTGCACAGAAAGTTAAACAATATCATGAGACTGGTAACAAGTCTACAGAAACTGAAACAATAACTTGACATCAATAATAGACACATTTTCATCAATTTTAGACATTTGATGTGCGTCAAGACATCAATATATGTACAATAAATTTATTGGATACACCAAGTGCTCTAGGTTATCTTTAAAAAAAAACTTTGGTCTGTTTATTGGCAGCAGGCTAAGTCATTGATTTTCTATTGATCATGCTTTATACCATGGAAAACAGCAAGCTTGTGAAACATGACAAATGTTGTATCACTCAAAATGGTATTGTTAAGACATGCTCGATACTAGGTATTATACTTACTGCCCAGTAATTGATTTAAGCAACCATATCAAGAATGATAAAACATGGGAAAATACACATGCAGTAACTAACAATCACCAAATATTTGATTATTGAAAATTCCATTAAAAATCTACTTTTACCAGGTAATTAACTCAGTGGTGTAATGGATGTGATGGACAAGTAAAATCCATTATTGTCAACTTAAAAGAGATCCAAACAGATTTCAAAATAAATTATAAAATAAATTATAACTCAAATAACAGTGTTAATAGCTATAATCATCTAAACATGTTCGCATGTTAGTAAAATTATTATGTTATTACATGTTCAAATAAAGTAATATTTAATATTTTACTTGAACCCATTGAACCAACTGGACCGCTGAATAAACTACTGATAATTTATTTTCTTAATCTGTAATGAATCTTGCCAAAAGGAAGATTTGTATTAGGCTGTACCACTAATTAACTCTTACCTGGGATATTCCATCTCAGATTAATATTTTAATGCACAATGTGACATATCATTATCTTTCCCGAAACCCAATACTTTCTCATTTTCTTTCCTAAACCTCTAAACAAAAACTGTGCATGATCAAACCAAAAAGGTAAACTGAAAACAAAGAATCAATTTTTGAAAATGACATCCCCAAACCTCAGCATGATTAATATGCTTTGGCCTTGGAATAATAACAACAGTAACCGATATAGGACATCAGGACCTAACAATGCCGATCAGTGGATAGTCCAGGCTGTAACCACCAGGTATCCAGCTACCTTCTCCAGCGATGTATGATTGATGATTCATTAGATCAACCAAGATTACCAGGATATATTGCATTAATAATTGACAACATAAGACAACACCAACATGGAGGAATTAAGCCTGAAATAGACAGGTATAATTTTACATGGTCAGCTATAACAAGTCGGGACACTGTCTCCAAAAATTATACATGTAGCATATTATATGAAATATTCATACAGAATTAACCTTTAGTTAAAGAAGAAAGTTAAAATGAGTTAGAAAACATGAACTTCACATATTGCTTAGCAATTGCACTAGTAATGGCTGAACAGGTTTCATCAATGTGCAAAAAACTGAAATGAATATATATTTTTATATTTATAAATAACTCTGGGGTTTTTTTGTTTAAAAATACAAATTCTTGTTAATACATTTTATTTTATGGAATTTGATTTCAAAATAATTGTTCTGAAAGCATTTTCACTTTTTAAAAAACCAAAGCTATATTAAGTACTCTGCAGTTTCTCTCCTAATTAATCCCTTCTTTTAATCTATCCCTAGCCACCAAGTGAAATAAAGCTAAAATAATTACCTAAATTAAACATAAGAATTGTGTAATTTGCAGATTAATATCAGAAGATCTAACTGTAAAAATTAAACAACTACATTGTGCAGACTTTTGGCAGATTTTGTTTAGTCCAAGACTCCAATGACAGCCAACATACAGATCTTGTTTGACCTCTGACCTCCTAACCGATAAGGGTGGACAATCTGGACAAGAATTCCATCAGCTATTGTGATAATGTGACCATCATGACAATATCGGCAACCATCCTCTGTCTGAGCGATGATGAATCACTCTTTGATGTTGTCAGAATAGAAAAACATTCTTGAGGACATTTGACAACAGACTTCTTGTGCGAGAGGGTTGTTTTCAAGCAGAACAATACTTTCCCACCCAATTTGACAATATCACCATCTAACAATGGAAAATCAAAGGCCAGTGCAAGACCTGGCAATTAACCGATGATGGATAGAGAAATTATTGGTTGACTTCCAGCCGAGGTGAGCCATGACATAAGACTGAAGAATGGACCTGCAGACCCCTGGTCACCAGCTGCCCACGAGAAGTACATCTTAAAGCAGTAACCCTTAATTTGCATAGAAAATCCATCCAATATTAAAGCCATCAATATATGTTGTGGTGACAATAATATTTCCGCCGTCAGTATGATAGTAATTATATTGTATATAAATGTCCAGTCCTCACTACAAGGGGTAATATTTTTGCCATTAGCTGCAGATGGTGTGCTGATAGGATCACAGATTGGTGTTATATGGACAATACCTATTTAAATACTGGTAAATAATGATGCCTCCTGTACTAATTTAAAAACTCATAAACAGTCATTTGGAATTATTTTACAGATCTAAACATTAATGATATAAATTAGTAAAAATTTAAGTATATTATTTGCTTTCTTAGTGGTAATACTGGTGAATGTTCAATAAATAAAAGTTGACAATACAGGTATATTACTGGTAATGCATATAATAACTATAGTTCATCCCACAGGTAACAGCTTTTTTTATACTATAGAATTTACTACAAGTTATTTATTTCTGAGTCAATTGTTTTGTAACTTGCACACAAAAAATAGTTGGATTTTTTATTTTTCAAAACACTTACTTTTCTTCTTACATCAACACAAACTAAAAATATTAAAAAAAAAAAAAAATGTGTATGAGGATGGGATGCACTACAGTAATCAACATCAAGTCTAGGTTCTTTTTTAACAGCTAGTACTGAATTACCTAATGAACAATTTGCTGTAGATTAGCTCATAAACTGCAGTGATGCAGTTTAAGTGTGTTTTAACTACATATCTATTATTCTAATTTCTGGGATAGTTAATATTGCAAGTACATGTACAATCCTAATTAGTTATTCAAAAATCATTTATTTCACTTTTAAATAAGCACTGAGATGGACATCCATAGATCCATTGTTCTTGGACTTAGTTTGTGAGAAACACAAACACGTAACATTGAGCTAAAATTTTAAATTTTAAAATAAAACTCCCAATCAACATGCATTGTGAAATTTTATTGGTATAGAAATTGTAAGAAATGGAACATAACACAAAAACAATGTTGGAGCTAAATGAAAAAGTTGTCACCATTGCCATTGTGAGAAATATAAAACATATGGATTTTTCCATGTCAAATCAACAAATATTTGAGGTCGCCCATGCAAACCTGCCTCAGTTATCCACACAAACAAATCTCAAGTTTGAGCTCTGTATTTCAAATAGTTTTAAAGTAATGGACATTTTCCTAACTATGGTAAGAGTTAAATTTAACTGAAAAATGGTCACCGTAATTTTCCTGCTATATTTCAAGACCTATTATCTCAGGACATAATGGACTTAAAGCCCCGACATTTTGCATGGGCACTAAAGAGGTTTATAACAGACTGGTGCTTTTCCGTCATCTGAATGACTGGATACAAATGAAAAATGTCGAAAATGCAAGTTTATTTCACGAGCACCCATTTTCCAGACTCTAAAACAATGTCACCGGCCTCGGTGGTGTCATGGTAAGGCCATCAGTCTACAGGCTGGTAGGTACTGGGTTCGGATCCCAGTCGAGGCATGGGATTAAATGTTTTTTCGTGGGAAGCGCAAATAAAAGATCCCTTGCTGCTAATCGGAAAGAGTAGCCCATGTAGTGGCAACAGCGGGTTTCCTCTCAAAATCTGTGTGGTCCTTAACTATATGTCTGACGCCATATAACCGTAAATAAAATGTGTTGAGTACGTCGTTAAATAAAACATTTCTTTCTTTCTTTCTAAAACCGTCTTACATTCACTACACATACATAACATTTTTTGTCTATGAAGTCCACCCCAATCACTGTATAACTGTAAAGTTTTATATCTATGTACATTTTCAATGACATAAAACCTAATGTGGGTTAACTTCAAAAATCCGGAAACTGAGCTCAATTTATAGCTAATGTGATGTAGTTTGTGTGTGCCAAATTTCATCATCTATATAGAAGCCCTTCTGGGAAAATTATTCTTTCAATTGTGCATGACTTCAGCATATGCAAAGCATTTCTGAGGATTATAATATATAACCAGTTACATTGTTAATATATTTGCTCATTATAAAGCAGCCACATTTCAGTTATTTTGCTACTTATATAGATTTAAGATTAGTAATTGTTTACAGGATGAAATATTTTCTTCAGTAACACCAAAAACATAAGCTCATTTAACCCCTTTGAGTTGGAATCAGTGAAGTATTTTTACTACTGCATGTATAGTATGACTACGAGTACAAAAAAATTGTTTAGAAACCTCACAAACTGAAAGTATACATTAGGATATTTCCCAAGACAACATGTCCAAATATTCCAGATTGACATTGGTGAAATGTGTTGTTTTTTTGTTACCAAGAACATTAGAAGTTAGTGATTAATATCATTTGGCAAGTATGGTTACATGTTTACCTCCTTGTACTTATGGATCTGAAGACAATGAATGTCATCAAACTAAGTTCTGTAGAAAACCATAAGCAAATCCATATCACCAAATATGTCTTCTTCCAGAAATCATGTTGTGATCCCAGGAAGGTTCACAATACATCTTGACTAAGGGTCTTAAAAAACTTACAGTGAAAGACACTGAAACACTGAATGACACTGAAGGGATTTCTTTAAAGCCAGGTCAAAAACTTTGTTACAACTGTCATAAAATGTTGAACATTCTGGAAAATGACACTGAATGTGAAGGTTATCAGGAGATGAACAAGCATTTGAGATAGATCTACTAACAGTAATAAATAAGGATGTTAGAAATCAAAAACCAGTACTGCCTGTCAGCTGGAAACAGTGTGAAATTGGAAAGTATGTTGCCTGTCTCTATGATGGAAAGTGGTGGGTTGGTCATATATGAGATATATCCGAGGAACATGAAAATTTTCAAATTTCATTCATGCATCTTCATGGTCCAGCAAGATCATTTCATTGGCCAGAAAGAGAAGACATCTGCTACCTGTCACTCCAGTGTATTCTCTGCCTACTAAATGCACCAACCACAACAAATGGCTGCCAGAATTGTCTGGATAAAATGGATGAAAGATCTATAACAAACTGTTTCTAAGGATGAATTGCTGGTAACTTAATAAAGACTACATGACACTCTTACATGGTACTAAATACATACATATACATCCATTCATTCATCCTTTCATATAATACTGCATACACACATGCAAGCATTAATGCACGTGCACGCGCACACACACACACACACACACACACACACACACACACACACACACACACACACACACACAATCCATTATATTTCTGAAATGTCATAAGTTTTACAATGAGAAAATATTTTAATAATGCAACTAGTTATACCCTCAGAAATGCTTTACGGATGCTGAAATCATGCATAATTGAAAAACATATTTCCCAAGAAGGGCTTCTATATAGATGATGACATTTGGCACACACAAACTACATCACACTGGCTATAAATTGAGCTAAGTTTCAGGATTTTTGAAGTTGACCCACACTGGGTTTTTTGTCATCGAAAATGTTCCCAATCTGACATTTGTCTGACTTCGGAAGGGTGTTATTCCATAACTAAACTGCACATAGATATAACACTTTACAGTTATACAGTGATTGGGGTGGACTTCATAGAAAGAAAATGTTATGTGTGTAAGACATTGTTTTAGAGTCTGGAAAATGGGTGCTCGTGAAATAAACTTGCATTTTTGACATTTTTCATTTGTATTCAGTCATTCAGTATGATGACGGAAAAGCACCAGTCTGTTATAAACCTCTTTAGTGCTCATGCAAAATTTCAGGGCTCTAAGTCCATTATGTCCTGAGATAATAGGTCTTGAAATATAGCAGGAAAATGTCCATTACTTCAAAACTATTTGAAATACAGAACTCAAACTTGACATTTGTTCATGTGGATAACTGAGGCATGTTTGGTACAAATTTGTTGATTTGACATAGAATGACTCATATCTCACCTTTTTACTTCATCAAGCCAAGATAAACTTATCAACAAATCATCTGATGGCCCAATACATTTTGTGACAGTTGATTACAAAAAAGCCATTCTTGATTATAAATCACAAAATGGACAGACTTCTCTATACCTTAGACTTTTTTTCATCTAATATCAATATTATATAAACTCTGTAAGGGTTATTTCATATGCACCACCCTACAGACAGGGTAGTACATACCACAGCCTTTGATGTACCAGTCGTGGTGCACTGGCTGAAGCGAGAAATAGCCTAATGGGTCAACTGACAGGGATCGATCCCAAACTGACTGCGCATCCAAGCGAGCGCTTTCCCAGTGGGCTACTTCTTGCCTCCATAATACACAGATTCAATAATGACTATTATATTATTATTATTACTGGTTTTATAGTTTTATGGAAGAGAAAATAAGAGGCATTGTCCATAAAATCTACTGCATCTCAGGAGAATGTGTTGTTACTTACCGTATTGTTCCTATTTGTAGCGCCTGGACGCGATGCAAAACACAAAGGGGGCGCGCTAATTAAGAGTACTAGACCACGTTTCGTAATACGTGTGAAAAATCCTCGTATCAAACTGTCAATGTGTCTGGCTCGCTGAGACATCAAAAGCTTTGCCGCCGAGTCACTCCACCAGTGACGTTTCTTGTACACAAATTATTGTCATTTGATTCCAGTTTTAAGTTTAGTTAAAGTTAAATTGTTGACATTTGACTCCAGTTTGCAGTTTGCAGTTTAGTTAAAGTTATCATTTACCCGTTTTTTAAACAGTGTTACGGTGTCGGTGTAAATACCTACCGGTACGTTTGTACTTCCGGTTTTGAACAGCGTTAACGGAGTGTCGTGCGTTCATTCTGCGTGGAGATAACCGCGACATACATTTGATAAACGACATGTGTGACATACTGTTCGCCCATACTAGTGTCGCAGTGCTTCACCTGTTTGGATTTTATTTGTTTACCGATTATAATCATTGCAAGTCGGCAGTCAGGTAAGCCAGTTTTACTATTTTACGGGTACCGTCTCATGATACATTCTCGTGATCATAGGGGGCGCTTATATTAGAGGAGGCGCTACAAATAGGAACAATACGGTAAGTTATATATCAGTCCTTTATTAACTAGAGGTAAGAACAGTGAACTAAAAAACACAAATATTGGAAAATATATTAGCAATATGGTTACAAGAGAGAAATAACAACTCAGGCAAGATCCTATCAATACAGCATGTACTGGAACCTCATGATGTGAGCTGGGGACAACACAGCATTAACATACATCTTCAGTGTACACCAAGTTTGAAAACTGTGTTGGCATTAATATTTAATACTCTCTCATACTGCAGATACTCAACTGAATCACCCCTATTCAAATAGACCAATGTTTTCCCAAGATACACAGAATTAACATTTAAAATATCCAGATCAATCTAGTATGGTTGGTGGTACAGTTACCAACACAAATACAGCAACAGACAAACAAGGAACATTGCTCACTAACACCAACAGTGTTATGTCAAACATTGTAACAGATCCTAAATCTAAAATCTTTTAAATTAGCCTTTCACACAACACTACAACAATATTCATCTATTAAGAGCTAAAAAAAAAAAGAAGAGTTTAAAAAAGTACAACAGTGATATCACTTGAGATGACTGTATCAGTATAAAAAATGTGTCACATTAATAATAAATACCTTTTCAACACTATTTACAGCAGGCGTCAACAGGCACTGCACACACATGAAGCTGAAACTTTTAATCCTTTTTTTTCTTCATGGAAATGAGCATGTTCTTTGTTCCAGTACTTATAAAGTTACAATGTCCTTTCAATTCTGATGTAACACGATTATGTATGAATAAAAGATGACAAACTTTAACAGTCTCTTTATAAACACCCTTTATGGTTGAACATCACCTCTTCCGAAATGCTATATCAATTAGTAAAGAGATATTTTGAAAGTACATTTTTATAATTAGCTACATGATGCCTACAAAATGCATCTGCCAAGCATGTTTCCGTTTCAGATGTCTGTCCCACAAGCAAATCAATGATATGACACAAAAAAGCAGCAGACCGTAACCGCTTGATGAGAGTGTTTGAAAGACGAGTTTCTGTAACAGCCAGCTGCTTTACACCCAACGTTTATCATCACATTTAGTACACAACTCAGTCCTATCCATAAAGCACCTGAATGTAAATAGAAGACCTTTCAACAACAAAGACCTTTTCACTGAAGAATAACACGTACTGTACAAAGATTTAAAAAACCCATTTCTAACCAGTTGCCATACAACATAAAAAATCAACAGGTTCAAGCCTTTTATACGTTTAGTACCAGTACAATGTATATGTATTAATCAGTCACTGTTAAGAAATTAAAAACCAAAAACTTGTGTTATTATCATAATATGCATTCAGTTTTGTTTCATTTAAAAACATCATGAGAAATATTTGAATTCGACCAGCAGTGTGTATCTTTTGAATGTGTATTTTATTAAACATACACACAATTAGAAATGGGGTAAAGGTGACACCGATGATCCAGCTTATAACACTAGTCCTACTAAAATACTATATGTTAACAAAATACATGCAGTTACTTAAAATTGCATTGTTTTTTCATGTCTTCCGAGTTGTCGACAACTTCTATGGGGTAGTTAATATTGCAGGTACACGTACAATCATTACAGATATTCAGAAATCATTTATTTCATATAGTAATGATAATGAATTAAACTTATTTTATTTGCCAACTTGATTTTGCTTGGTGATGTCTCAAAACCAACCTTTAACTGGCATAGGTGATCCAATATTACGTTAACAATTAATATTTTCTTATACTTCTACAACAATTTACTTCAAACGCTTTTATCAAAGACAATCATTTTGAAATCAGCTGCCAAGTTTTATGATGCACCAATTCATTTTTGAAATATCTACAAGTCCAGATGCATGATATGGACCAAGCAGTTCACAGTGCCAACATTGCTGTGATACATGTGCATATATATGCATGAAAATACAAGTAAATAAAGTTTAGTTTTTATCATTTTGTTGACCAAGACAATTGGTCTCAGAAACACTAAGTCATCCAACATTAACATTTCTTACTGTAACATGTCATATATTTACAAGATAAAAAGGGTTGTTGCCAACAGATAGTTCTTTCTTTTGAAAATTCAGCACCTAATGATCAATGGCCTTATGATGTAAACATTTCATTGACATATAGAACCTCTTTGCTTTCTTCCTCCTTACAACAGTGTAAGCCTGCTGCTTTAATTAGCACTATAGGTAGTACTAAACCAAATAACTTCTGGCTGGGTCAAAGTGCGAGGTGCACCGAACTTTTAATAGAGAAGTGAACACCACAAGTCCTGTGATTGGTTATAAATGTGTGTGTGTTGGTTGTAAAAAAATAATAGTTTCATCTGGGTAAAAAAAAATTGCAATTTTATTTCATCTAGTACCAATGTGTCAAGTAGCCTTGTGCTTGAAACATGTATGGGGTACCTGTAAAAAAAAGTACTCGAATTTTGTGCGAAACTAGGGTAGTCATAGACGCTACCCGTTATCTCAGAAACGAGCAGCTTGACCCCCATTTTTTTTCTGATTCATTTTAAGTGTAAGGGGTAGTAGTATTTATATCCGTGGCGTTTATATTGGTTGATACATTGCAGGTAGGAGTTTTAGCCACATATGTTACTATTGTCGTCTATGGGATTTGATTTGGTAGTATACACCCTATAGACAGCTATAGAAAACTATATGGTAACTTAACTGATAACAACATTTTGCTTTCAAAAAAGGGCAATTTTTTTTATGAAACCACACAGAATTAGTTGCATGATTTCAGAGCTGCATTTTTTTGTTTCAGTCCACATATAGGCTATTGGTAAAAATGGCAATGATCAATGGGGAAAACAGCAAAGAAAATGAAGTTTGCATCTCATTTTCTTACATGAGCCTTTTCAGACTGACATTGCTGCTATGATATAAAAGAGTTATGAAAGCAATTGTTGTCAAAATTCTGCCTAAAGATTTTTAAATTATTAAACTTGAGGACTTAGATGCTGGTATGGATAAATAATCAGAGAAAGTACATAATTTGTTGCCACATGCTACAGACTGAGTAGTGACAAAAATAAAGCATTTATATCACTTCCAAAACAACAACTATTCCATGTGGAGTGAAGCCAGTATCCTCTGAAATCAAGCAACTGATTTGATGCAGATATATAACCTGATTATACATGCTCATGGTGAGGTTTATTGTGTGTGTGTGTATACATTGTTAGAACACCTGTCGTTGGGTGTGCACTTTCAAAATAGATTTTTTTTGGCAAAAACCCTTTCATTGACATTTGTATCCTTTAAATATATAGCTATTTATAGTAGTATTATAAGTATAACTGGATACATATAGTAGTAACTAATATACTAGTGGAAAAAAGTAACTGTGTAACCTAAAAAATCGGATGAAAATAAAACCGCTCAATATTTTAGCCTGATGTTTTGTACATGTTACCAGTGAACGCACCGCCACACAATAGCTGGGTCAATGCCGTATTTGCACGTGCAGTTTTGCTTCTGGGACATGAACATGTTTTTCCCATTTTTTTCTCCCAACATGTTACTTTTCAAGTTTTTGTCGACTTTTCAACTGTCGGGTCATTGCATGCCAACCGGGGGTACAGAAAAGCAGGTTATTTCTGTTGAAAATTGTAGCAGAGCAATGCCCAGGCTAAACGAAAATGACCGCCTTCACGCAATTGGCATGATCCAGGCTGGTATGCACCATCGCGCTGTCGCTACGCAATTTGGTGTACACATAAACATTATTCAGGCTTTGTGGAGACGTTATCAACATGTTGGTAATGTCAGAGACCAACAACGTGCAGGCCGTCCACGCGTGATGTCAAAACAGCAGGACAACCACATCAGACTCGTGCACCTCGGGAATCGATTCCAAACGGCAAGTCTGACAGCGCGGACCATTCCTGGATTGCGTGCCATTAATCCCAGAACTGTACGGAATCGATTACGTGAACATGGTATCCGTCCGCGACGCCCGGCTGTCCGTTCAGTTTTGCTAAGACGTCATCGTGTAGCACGTTTGGCTTGGTGTAGAAGACACTTGCACTTTAATCACCGTGACTGGGCGGGTATACTGTTTACGGACGAGTCCAGGTTTCACTTGGACAGCAGTGACGGCCGTTCAAGAGTGTATCGTCGTGTTGGAGAACGTTTTAGTGACGCCTGTGTTGTGGAGCGACGTGCATTTGGCGGAGGCAGTGTCATGGTTTGGGGTGGCATCACGTCAACTGGACGAACACCTCTTGTGGTCATCGATGGCAATTTGAACGCTGTACGCTACCGTGACGACATTATTCAGGCTCACGTCATCCCATTTGTGCAAGGACAGCAACGTCACATCACGCTTCAGCATGACAATGCTAGACCTCACGTCGCCCGGGTGGTAATGGATTTTCTAGCACAGCAGAACATCGATGTGTTGCAGTGGCCTGCGGTTTCACCCGATCTTGCACCAATCGAGCACGTCTGGGATGAGATGCAACGTCGTGTACGTGCACTGCCTAACCAGCCGCTGACGTTGAGAGCGCTTGGTCAGACGTTAGTACAGATCTGGAACGGCATTCCCCAGGCATTCTTCAACAATTTGGTAGGCATCAACGCAAACGGTGGCCATACACGCTATTAACTTTGTGAACTGTTTTTTTACCCCCCATGTCTTTCATCCCCAATACCGATGAAATGACGGATGCTGTGACATTTTAAATGAATTGACGTTTTGCTTAATTGCCTAATAAATAATGCTATATGATCATTTTATCGTTTTATGTCTTGAAATTATTTTTTTATCAACATGATAACCATACAGTGTTACTTTTTTCCACTAGTATATTTTCATGAGCTAAGTTGATGTTGGGCAAATTACATTGTTGCTGAGACAAATTGTCATGGTTAATGAAGTGCATACTTATTACAGAGAGACAGAATATAGGAATGGTTATAAAAATCAATTCCAGTTCTTACCTAAACATCATTCATTGCCTATTTGAGTAAGGTTCGCAATATAGACTTGGTCTATATGATGCAGTATTATTTTCCAGACTGGTGCACTCCATCAGCTTAAGAATTTTTATTTTACATTGTACTTTAGATAATTTTACCACAAATGGATTAAAACCTATTCATCACATGGTCATTCTTTGTTGTTGCAGCTATATTGGTAATCATCTTGGATTCAGTAGATAAAAATTATTTTTATTAGAGAGTTAACACAATAGGTGAATTTCTTGTATACTAAAACCCTGCATTTGACCCTGCATTTGAAGAATTATTATTATCTTCTTTTTTTTCTTTTTAATTTGTGTGTGTGTGTGTGTGTGTGCGCGCGCGTGTGTGCGTGTGCAAATAAAATAGAAGCCAGAATACAGCAACTTCTTACGACTATTTTTGTGGCCATCCAGGATTTAAATGATTGTGCAATATTTCAGTTAGCAGAAGGTTGTTATTAATGAATTTGTTCACCAACACAAAAATCATGCTTAGTTGATGTAAAATGAAAATAAATGCAATATTCCTGTTCTAGCTGCTATAGTCAGGGCCACCATGGATTATATGATGTCTTAAGTAGCTGGTGGTAGTTCAAACTGAATTCCTCGTCCTTGACCTAAGTTTTTCACGGGTAATTGCAAGTATCAGAGATATTGCCAGTTCTCTTTTGGCAGCCATCTTGAATATTGAAAAATGCCAAAAACTGCTAAGTTTGCACTGTTCAGATCCACAATCCGTACCTCCAAAAACAACAAAGAACAGTTGTGGATACTAAACTGCAAGCTTCATGCAGTTTCCTGCCACCAAACGAACTCTTTATTTGGTTATTATAGGCGACCATTTTGATGTTCATCTTGGATTCAATGATGGTACAATGTTCCAGTTAGCAAGAGGTTAATTAATATAAATGCAATTTATTACCACTAAAGTCAAAACACATGGCTTAAGTGAGAAATAGCAGTTTTCATATTTTGTCAGCCAATGTGATACATTTTAATTTGACATTAACTAATAATGACCTTTAAAAGTGGAAAGCTCCATAATAAATATTCTTTATGGTTTTAAAGTACAATTATGCTCAGTTTTGTGTTTTAAAACTGCTTTTCTAGTGTCTAAATTTGACCTTGCTCTCTAAAATTGGGTGGCCCCCTATCAAAACAATTGTGTGCTGATAATCTACAAACGTGCTATATAATGGTGTTTTGGGCCAACGTGTCACAATATCACCCAAATTTGGACCTAAACCACTCCACTATAATGAGGGGATTTAAAGACTTCAATTTATATTGAATGTATGCTCCACATCAATTATTTATTACAGTAATGCATAATTATGCAGACATGTATATTGCCCAAGCAGGTACAAGACATAAGATATACCATATATTCTTAACCTATCTGATAACAGATCAGGTGTCTTAATTGTACTGTAGATTATCAAATAACAATTGCCTGTAGGAACACAGAACATGTCTACACCAGTACAGAAATGAATAAGTGCCAACCAAGTGAAGCAAAACCAGACACCTTTTGTAAACTGCCATCAGGGTATACTGTGTAGCTAAGACTGTTAATAAAATATGAGCAGTTACTTATATTCACAATTTATTAATGGCTTAGATTTCCACATCTGGTATAGATCTTCTTTGTACACCTTTATGACGGCCTTTGTGAGAAATGTGCCAAACACTGAGTATGTTAATTTTATGATAAAACAGACCACTGGCAACTGGATCATCTGGAGCAGAATTGGGCCTAGAATGTCCTTCAAATGTCTTTAGACAAGTGTATTAAAACTGTGATTTGACCATCACATAAATGCTATTTGTAATCACATTACTTACATTTTTCACAGGCATGTATGGTGGCATAGAATGGCCATAATATATAGCGACATAATTTACCTCAGCATATCAACAGAACATGTTATTTCTTGCTTTATATTGATATAACCAGTGTTAACAAAACTTTCACTTTCATGCCATTTTTGTTTGTATGTTTCTGAAATATATTATCATATCAACATTTTGTAATGAATGATTGTATGATTACATTATGATGACATACCGATATAAAATTCAGTGTATATAATGTGTCATTCTGACACATGTAGTCTACTAAAGCAGTTAATAGTGTGTGTATTGTAATTTGTATTGTTCTTCAAAGGAACACATATTTTGGCATAAACTGCAACATTTAAAAACCATATAAACAAATAATGTTTTGTGGATTTAATTTAAATAATTTTCAAAATTTGTAAGAAGATTATTGAAATGGATTTATGTCTGTTACTATAAATTGATTATCCTTATTAACTGGGTCTTTCTTTATCAATATTTAATAAATAAGTGGAAAAAAAACCCAATTGATTATACTGTGGTATATTTCACTAATAAGTATGTGACAATTTCTTATTCAGATATCATATCATAGATAGATAATAAAACAATTGTAAGCTTAAACAAACATCCAGTGGTTTACAAGTTACAATACCATCAGTAGCCAAATTATTTTGATAAAAATGGGATACAAAATATATTGGCC